>NC_048219.1:4627720-4640220 GCF_002007445.2 Ailuropoda melanoleuca | reverse complement strand
TTCACTTCCAGCTGGTTGAATATAAACTCAATCACAACATCATCTTCAAACCCAAGGATTTCCGTTACTCGTTTTGTTATCCAAGGCTTTATAACCTCCAAATTTACTTTGCTCATGTCCACCTGATAAAACATGCAAGAAATTCTTGAGTACAAGGTTCATAATCCTAAAAGAAAGCTCACTTAAAAGAGTTTTGTCCAACCAAATTTCCTTTTAGCTTATGAAATTTTTTGGTGTAGCATGGTACAATGTGGCTCATTCTTGTGTGGCTGTGCTTTTCTGTGTGCACTGTTGCTAAAAGGTGGAAAAATGTTTAATTAAACAGTCCCAAAATGTCTGAATCAACTGTGTTATAAAAGGTGCAAAAACAGTTTTATCTGGAAGATTACCTTTTTTTCTAGGCATTCTGCAAATTTCAGCTGCTTCAGTAGCTTCTTCTGTTTGTTGCTGAACCGATTATCCTGTTCTGCACTTGTTCCCTGCGGGAAGAGAAACACATTTTAATTAAGAGTTCAAAGTTAAATGCCTACTTTTTATCAACTAATGATGGCTGTGACCTTTATAAGTAGAGGAGGGTGATCAAGTAAATAGAAAACACCATAGCTAACATTCATAGGTGTGGAATGTATACGCTTTTCCTGATGAAGCTGACATTTAAAAAACTTATCTACGGTTAAAAATTACAAAATATAAGCTCATTGTAACAAATCAAACAATACAGCAGTATACAACATAAAGCTAGCACCTCCCCCACAACTAAGTCTGATGTGTATCTTTTTACATCTTTTCTATGTTAAAAGACTTTTAAGGTTTTGTATAAATGAGAACACACTGAAATATTTACTATACTTAATATATACTTCCAAACAAGATCATTAAATTTCATCCTCTTGTGACAAGTGGCATGCTGGCAAAATTATTGTGGCAATGCATATAAACAGGGCGAAAAGGAAAATGAAAACACCCCAGGACTGTTAGTTTTCACAATTTTAAGAACTTGGAATCCATGAAAAATACAAGTTTACCTGAATTAACTCACTCAATTTCAGCAATGACTTTGGACAAATGAGAGCTTACAAATACTACATGAGACCATTAAGTGACCACTAATTAATTAGTCTGCATTTCGTCATTCCAACTGAACCAAATAACCAAAATAACTGGCTACGTGGTGAAAAATCTACTGATTGCACTAAGTTGGCCACTGTCCCTTGGAAAGTGATCAAGAAAATTCTGTTTAGGAAGGTAAAGAACCTGGATTAGAACCCCAATTCTGCCACTATTTCAGCCATATGACTCAAAGGAAGTTCCTTAACCTCTTTGAGAATGTTTCCTTACTTGCTTAAAATCTACTTTGCAAGAGCTGTGTATCTCAAAAAATGTATGTAAAGTAACAGGCATGTGGCAGATATTCAGCAAACGAAAGCTATCATTTCTATCTGAACTGAAAAATTCAGTTTATCATATGGTTGGCAGTGTACTAAAAAGGTAACTGCCCTAAATTCTTTTAACTTGGGAGTTTAAATCCAGTCAACTCCTCTAAGGAATTATAGGTAGTATATAAAAACTCGCACCCTTTTCTTCCAGATTTTTACACCAAAAGCAAACGTTGTTTTAAAACTTATCAACCACTGTGTTCTTTTTCTATTATAACTCCTTTCCATTGGAAATAAAGAACAAAAATCATAATAGGCTTTTGTGTCAAAATATTAATTTGGATCACAGGAATACTGAGTACTTACTACAAAATTCTTTGATGGAAATTAGAAAACGAGTTCATCAACAGAATAGAAATTTGATAAGCTCTCTCAATTGAAACTATTATTGCAGAAATAACTACAGTATCGTTTGCACACATAAGAACAAACAACTGCCTATTTTAAGTAGGTGCTTGGAATAATACTGCAACTTTTGATGAAAAACTAGTTGGCACAGTTAAAGCCAAAGAATTTCAACGTCGGCTTTAGAATGTCAAGAATTACGTTCTTTAAAGTCATGGTCTTCCCCCTCTTTCAACTTTCCCTTTAAAAACACGCAAACTGCGTATTATACGCTCCAGGAGTGGAGGGAGCCAACTTATGTTACATAAAGTATAGATTTTGACCAAAACCACTGGTCCGTTCTGCATCAAAAGCATTTACAAACTCTAGTCCTATTTAGTGTCACTTCCCACCCATCTGGATCTCTACTAGGTAATCATTTCCTACAGGAGTGGAAAATGGGACAAATAGGTTCCAGCAGTACGAGCTTGATAAAAGTCTTGTCTGGGCCCTGAGCACCAACTTCGACAAGATAGCTTCCCCGCCTGCAGCTGCTGGGCGCGCGGCCACGGGAGAATCTAGGTAAGAGGCCCCTTTTCTCCAGCGTACTTCAAGAGTATAACAAACGGGGGTGGGCGGCTGTGTGCTAGAAAGAGAGTTGATCCACCCCCGGCCTCCATACACGTGCACACTTTTTGTCGCACCCGTTGCCCTTAGAGAGTCTCAGATTCAAACGTTCCAACTACCTATTACCGGAGTTCTCCTCCCTAAAGGAGTATCAAATTGGGCGGGAGTTCCCGCGAACTCTGACCCCGCGCCTTCGCGAAGACTTAGGACCAGGAGGGAGGACGGGGGGGGGGGTCGACGCCGCTCTCTCAAGAGAAGCCGCCTAACGCCGTTTCCTGTCCTCCCTAACACGCTCTCCTGGGGCGGTACCCCCAAAACCGTACTCTCCAGGATCCTCCCGCCGCCAGTCACACCTCAGGGCTTCCCTACGGCCTTCCCCCAGGGACTTCCTCCTCGCGGCCCAACTAGGCCCCAGGACCCGGCAGCGCGCGCGGCTCGGCCTACAGGCCCCACCAGGCAGGCAGGCGGCGGGATACCGCTCCGGCCCATTCCCGCCGCCATTTTCCGGCGACCGTCGCTGCCGCGTAGGGGGGACGATCCCGGAGGAGGAGACTGCGCAGGGGCGCACCGGTCTCCGCCGCAGGGCAGGGGGGAGCGTCCGCTGGCACGGAAGATCATCAGGATCTTCGAAGCCTCCCCTCGCTGGCCACACCGTCCCGAGTTTAGGCCCCCTGCCGGGCCTTACCGATGAGCCCCTCACCTCACCCCAGATCCCCGCGCTTCTACTTACGCGGAAGAATCCCGCGTCCATCTTGCTGCCTCGCTCGGAGATCGCTCCCTATCCCAAGATACACCGCGCCGCCGCGACGGAGGGCGGGACCGGCAGGGAAAGCCGAGCGCCGGGACGCAGCGCGCGCCGCTCCACCCGCCCCTTCAGCCGACCCAAGGCCGCGCCTGCTCAGTGCGGTGAGCACCCGCCACGCGTGCGCACGCGCGCCCAAGGGGCGGGCTGCTGCCGTCTCCGAGGCTCCCAAGTAGCCAGTCCGGGAGGAGAGTCGCGATCGCAGCCAATGAAAACAAGAGAGAGCGTCGTCGGGTCACCCCGCCCTGCGAATCCTTTTGTGGCGCTGGATCAGCCTTGTTCGCGCAGCGTGACTTGACCCATCCTTCGACCCGTACTGGAGGAGGCCTCCCGCCCTGGGGGTGCCATGGAGTGATTGAAGAGAAAGGCTGTTACCTCAGAGTGACGCCGGCGAGGCGGCTCGCGCGCGGAAGAGAGGCCTGCCGGCCTCTCGTGCCATCGTAAAAGTTGTGATTGTGTTGCTTTTACGAGTTTACCAGTTATTAAGATCGACTGTAAAGCCGTCGAGCCGTACAGTATGAATGAAGTCTGCACTCGGCTCGCCCCTCGTCTCCACACAGCTCACTCGTTTGGGGAGGAGCCTGAAAAGGCCGGGTAGAGGAGTTTCGGCTTCGGCCGACGAGCAGGAAGCGGGCGAGAGAGCCGTGGCCCTGAGCCTGGGCGTGGGCCTGGTGGGCCGCCCTGCCGCCTCGGCGCTCTGCCCTGGCCCAGAGGGCCTCCGGCATCGCGTGCCGGCGCCACACTGCCGCCCAGCGCCAGAAGGCGGGTGTCCCTCTGGCCATAATTCATAAAGTTACCCCCCTCCACGCGCGCGCACTCCCGCTCCCTCCTCCCTGCCCTGCTCGCTCTTGGCAGCACGCGTCCCACTCCATACTGTGTATTTGTTCATCCCTGCGGCTTTAAATACCACTTACATGCTGACAACTTCGTAAGCTTCTAGCTCAGACTTGTCTCCCGATCTTTTGAGCTCGCACAGGCAGCTTCCTGCTGGACATTTCCACTTGGATGGACGTCAGAGATTTCACCAGTCCAGGGA
Source organism: Ailuropoda melanoleuca (assembly GCF_002007445.2). Lineage (NCBI taxonomy): Eukaryota > Metazoa > Chordata > Mammalia > Carnivora > Ursidae > Ailuropoda > Ailuropoda melanoleuca. Next base: position 4,635,995 of record NC_048219.1, on the reverse strand, counting down.
CTGAGCTCCCGGTCTCTACCCTTCTCTCCCTCATTCCCCCGACACACTCCAGAAAACCCACCTGCTCCTCCCAGAGCCTCCTGGCTCCGTGGATGGCTACATCTTCTCCTTTGTTTAGGACACAAGCCTTGGTGTTATTCTCGTCTTTTCTTTCCCTTTCATCCCACTTCCAGACTATTAGGAAACCCACAGAGCTATAATCCTGGCTCAAGGCGCCGTCATCTTTTGCCTCAATTTCTGCCCTGGCTTCCTAACTGGTCTCCCTGCTTCTGCCCTTGCCATTCAGCATCTATTCTAAATGCAGCAGTGACCCTATTAGGAAACCTTAGACATGTCACTCTTAAGCTCAAAACCTTCCCAAAGTCCCTCATTTTTCTCAGAACAAAGGCTAAAATCCTACCTGATGCTCCCCTATTTCTTCTTTGATCTCTTCCCTAGCATCCTAACACTCCTCACTGCTTGGACTTCCTAAGCTTGCTTTTGCCTCAAGACCTTGGCACTGGTTGGTAACTTCTGTCTAGAATGCTCTACCCCCCCCCACCCCATATCTACTTGGCAAATTTCAAGGTTTTGTCAATGAGGTCTACTCTATCACACTGGAAATGGCTTACATACCTTCTCTATAACTCCTGATACCTTTTAATCTAGTTTTTTAAAATAACATTTACCTATTTTTATTTTTTCTAAAGATTTTATTTATTTATTTGACAGAGATAGAGACAGCCAGCAAGAGAGGGAACACAAGCAGGAGGAGTGGGAGAGGAAGAAGCAGGCTCATAGCGGAGGAGCCTGATGTGGGTCTCCATCCCATAACGCGGGGATCACGCCCTGAGTCAAAGGCAGACGCTTAACGACTGCGCCACCCAGGTGCCCCGCATTTACCTATTTTTAATGTTTGCTTCTTATATGTTCCCCACACTAGAATGTAAACCCCTTAAAGTCAGAGCATTTGTCTTTTTTGCTCACTGATGTGTCCTTGCACCAAGAACAGGGCCTGGCACATAGAGGCTCAATAAAATTTGTTGCATGAACAACAGCTTTGCCAGGGGGTCAAAGATGGGACAGTGACTGGCTTTCACAGAACAAGCCAGTTGACCAGATGGAACTATGAAATCACAATGCCCCACCTCCCCCTGATGATTGTCACTGGTTCAGATCAGTTATCGTGTTTTTTATCTTTTCTTTACTGTCTCTGCTCTTTTGCTGCCAATCCCATAAATATTGGCTTTCCTTGCAGTTCCACCATTGACCCTTTTTACTTTTCACTCAACAAAGATGACCTATCTGTCCTTTCTTGGTTTCAATGATCATTTCCTCTCCTAAACCTATTTATCTCAGATGCAGTTCTGCCCCAGACCTTTATGTGCAACTTCTTATTACTTTCACTTGGGATGTCCTGTAGACCCCTCACACTCAACACGTCCCAAACTGAATTCATCTTCTTGCACTTGCCTCAAGCCTCTGTTTTCCCATTGTCAATGAATAAGCCTACCTTTCTCCCTGTCATCATTCTTCTGTCTTCTTTGTACTCTACAACCACCAGATCTTGCCTTTCATTTGTTGCCTTTCTTCTAGCTCCATTGCCTCTTAAATTTAATTTGGATTACTGTCTGGGTCATTGCAGCAGCAACTTATTAACCATTTCCCCTCCCTTCAGAGTTGATGTCTCTCTATCCTATATCGGGAGTGATTTTCTTTTTTAAAAAAAAGGTTTTATTTATTTATTTGAGAGAGAGAGCGCTCGAGTGCTCGCAGGAGCACCAGTGGGATGGGGGTGGGGGGGAGCAGAGGGGGAGAGACAGCAGACTCCCCGCTGTGGCTGAAGGTGGAGCCAGACTGGGGGATCCATCCCAGGACCTCGAGATCATGACGTGAGCCAAAGTCAGACGCTTAACTGACTGAGCCACTCAGGCACCCCTCAAGAGTGATTTTCTTTCTTTTTTTTTTTTTTAATTTTTTTTAAAGATTTTATTTATTTATGTGACAGAGAGACAGCCAGCGAGAGAGGGAACACAGCAGGGAGTGGGAGAGGAAGAAGCAGGCTCCCAGCGAAAGAGCCGGATGTGGGACTCGGTCCCGGAACACCGGGATCACGCCCTGAGCCGAAGGCAGACGCTTAACGATTGCGCTACCCAGGCACCCCAAGAGTGATTTTCTAAGATAATCTTGATCCTTTCACTCCCCAACTTAAAACCTTTCTGTGGCTCCCCATTGTCCTCTAGATAAAGCCTAAGCTAGTTACTGTCGCTTATAAAACCCCTTAGGATTTGTTTACTGCTCCCTTCTTCAGAGTCATTACGTGGACCAATCCTCTCCCCGCACACCTCCTTCACGTCTAAGCTGCAGCTGCACTGAGCTACGGATGTGGTCTAGTTATGAACAGGTTAGGCTTCAAACTCGGTTTCTTCCCTGTATGTTGGTAAACCTAAGGTTACTAAGAGGTGACTCAAATATCAACTTCCTTAAACAAGCCTTTCCTGATCAGCCTTCCGAAAATAGCAGAACATTCTCCCCACTCAATCACACTTTGCTTTACGTTTTCTTCAGAGCACTTAATAGTAGTTGACATTGTTATCTATTTTGTTTACATGCTTACTGTTTTTGCCCCCATGAAAAACAAAAACAAAACTTTATGAGTTTCTTGTTCACCATTAAAGCCTTAGTGCCTAGAACNTAAAAAAAAAAAAACAAACCTTTCCTGATCAGCCTTCCGAAAATAGCAGAACATTCTCCCCACTCAATCACACTTTGCTTTACGTTTTCTTCAGAGCACTTAATAGTAGTTGACATTGTTATCTATTTTGTTTACATGCTTACTGTTTTTGCCCCCATGAAAAACAAAAACAAAACTTTATGAGTTTCTTGTTCACCATTAAAGCCTTAGTGCCTAGAACAGTATCTAGCACATTCTTGTAGCTCAATAAATATTTGTTGAATGAATGTATGAGTAAGAGTCAGGATCAGTCGCCAAAGGCATGTCTACTAATGACTGAGTCTGTTCTGTGAAATGGTATAACTATTTATTCTATCAGGAAGTGTCCACGCTGAAAAATCTGCTGAGGCAGGTAAGCCTTCTCCCTACAGGTGCAGTGGAGAAGTCCTTGGTAGTGAAGGTATTTGCAGACACCTTTTTCTGCTCCCTTTGATGCTGTGCAGATCAAAATGGGTCTCAAAGCCAAGGAGCCATCCCCACTGAGCCTCTGGTGGCTCCTTGCTAGGTCTGGTCTTGAAACCCTCAAATAAGTCCTAAGCCTCAAAAAGCTAATGGGCAGCCAACCTTGGTGCTGATCCTTAAGATTTCTCCATTTCATCAATCGCTTTTCTCCATTGTTTGTTGATGGGTGTTGATGGTGGGCGAGTCCCACCTGCTGCCACTATCCGGTGTCCTTTGGAGTCACGGTGACTGAACATAACCGTCCCTTAGGCACGTGCACGTTTTGTAATTCTCTCACCACTTTCAGCTTTTGTTCTCATCCCCACTTCCGTCTCTGTCTTTTGCTCCTTTCTTTTAGCTCTGCTTTTGTGATTCCGAGATAAAACGGAATAACCATCTTCATAAAATATCTCAAAAACCCAGCACAAATTTACCAAACAAGCTGTGGACTAAAATAATCCTATAATTGAAGTAAAAATGCCGGATGGATAAAGGCTGATGCATTTTGCTCTGGAAGGTGTCTTTGAGGACATCAGTGAACGTATTTGTTATTGCTGAATAACCCCCCAAATTAACAACTTGAAACAATAAACATTAGTTATCTATCGCCCACTGTTTCTGTGCATTAGCAGTCTGGAATGGCTTCTTAGGATGGATCTGGCTGAAGGTCTTTCAAGAGAATGTAGTCAAGATACTGGTCTAGGTTACAGTCAACTGGGCCTGGAAGATGTGTTTCCAAGAAGGTCCACTCACATGGCTATTGGCATAAGGCTGGATGGGTGTCTTCATGGCATGACAGCTGGCTTCCCCCAGAGCAAATGATCCAAAAGAGAGCAAGACGGAAGCCATGGTGTCTTTTAAGACCTAACTTCAGAAGTCATACACCATAGTCTCCACACTATCCTATTGGTTACACGGGTCACTTGTATTTAGCTTTGGAGGGGACCGCACAAGGATGTGAATACTACCAGGTGGGGACCATTGGGGGCCATTTTGGAGGCTGGCTACCAGCATAAGTATTTGTAAGTTGAAAATGTGAGGGCGCCTGACTGGCTCTGTCAGAAGAGCATGTGACTCTTGATCTCGGGGTTGTGAGTTCGGGCCCCACATTGGATGTAGAGTTACCTAAATAAACAAATAAAATTAAAAAGGAAGAAAAGATGTCAAGTACATGAGTTTGTATACTTCCAGATTTAGAAGGGACTGCATTCTTTCTCTCTCCTCAGAACCTTTGCACATATTCTGTCCACTTGATCTAGAACCTCTGTTCCCTGCCTTCCAGCCTTGCTTTGCCCTCCGCACCTTGTCTCTCTACTTTTCAGTCCTTCTAAGTAGCCAGCTCTGATTCTTCCTCGAGGGTTTAGTTTAGATGTTACCTCTTCCAGGAAGCATTTCTGGTTAGTGGGACTTAGTACTTACCATCTGAGTATCTTTTAGGGGACTGCTAAGCCCCCCAAACCCAGATCTAGGCCCAGATCTTTGCAAACAGATTCCTCATATCCTACTTATCAGCATATTTTCCACTATATTCTAATCATGTACATGCTTGTCTCTGCTCCTGTGCCCTTCCCCCCACCCCAACACAAAACTCTTTGAAGGCAGGAACTATTTTGTCTCCTGTCTTTATCATCAGCACCCAAACCAGAGTTTGGCAAATAATAAGTTCAAAGTATATGTGCAACAAACACACACTTTGGCCAAGTGCACAATAGTTGAGTGTTCAAAACAATATTCTGCCAAAGCTGAAGATTGCCATCATAGAATAAACTTTTGGATAGAAGAATAAACTTTTATCAAGAAAGTATGAAATCTTGAGGTGCCTGGGGGGCTCAGTCAGTTGAGCATCTGCCTTCTATCCAGGTCGTGATCTCAGGGTCCTGGATCAAGCCCTGAGTTGAGCTCCCTGCTCAGTGAGGAGTCTGCTTGTCCCTCTGCCTCTGCCCCTCCTCACACCTCTCCCCCTGCTTGTGTGTGTGCTGGCTCTCCCCCTCTCTCTCAAATAAATACATAAAATCTTAAAAAAAGGAAGTATGAAATTTTAACAACAGGTGTAACTACAACTTTATTATTAAAAATCTTAGTAGTCAGGGTACTAAGTGGCTCAGTCAGTTAAACGTCTGCCTTTGGCTCAGGTCATGATCTCAGGGTCCTGGGATCGAGCCCTATGTCTGGCTCCTTGCTTGGTGGGAAGTCTGCTTCTCCCTCTCCCTCTGCCTCTCCCCGCTGCTCATGCACTCTCTCTTGCTCTCTCTCTCTTAAATTAATTAAATCTTTAAAAAAATGTTAGTCGTCAAATTTTTAGTTGTCAAATTAAGTCTGTCTTTATAGTACAGGGATAATAGCTTCTTAACACTACCGTGTTCCTGCACTCGCTATACTTCACATTTTTAATACTAAATAGACACTTTATGATTCCTGAATTTCTCATGGCCTTCTCCATATTTATTTTATGGGCAGTAATAGCTGCATGACACTTTTATTTAGTGTTTTTGCATTCTATAAATAATCAGAATCACTATGAGGTTAACTATATGAAGGCCAGAAATCTCTTGGCAATAGAGGAAAATAAAAGCTTAGTTGAATTGATCACTAATATATCAAGCTGTCAAACTATGAGATTTCTAGTAGTTTTTGCATCTATAAATATCAAATATGTAAGACGTGGAGCCGCACTCTGGTATTGTCTGAATCTCCCTTTCCCAGTCTAATAGCAAAATTCACTAGATGGCGATCTAGCCTCTCAGAAGGAAGTGAACAATGACAAGGACACCACTGTGGTTTGATTCTTTGGTTTTTACTGAGCTCTGACTCTGTGCTCACTATGGGGTTCTTAGATATAGTAAGGGATACAAGGGATGTTTAAGACAGTCCTCAGGGAACTTATAATATATCCAGAAAGATAAGAGCAACAGGCAAATGTAACAACAGAAAAATGTAGCTGCCTGCTTTGCTTTTCATCCTGTAGAAAGTTCCCCCACGGATGTTACATTCATACATGCATTGTGTTGGTATTGTGTTGGCATATTTTTAAAAGAAGAGCTGAAGAACAACAGAGATATCCATCAGATAGGGAACAAGGAACCATAATTGGCGGAATTGTCTTTTCCTGTTCCTATCGATGTTCTCTTGTGTTGAAGTGACAGTAATTTGTTTTTATGTAGGACCTCATAATAATAGTATTTACCATATCAGGGAATATACTATGTCAATCTTTACATTAGTGCTTTAAACACATTAGATAATTCAGCCCTCACAATAATACCTAACGTTACAGGATTTTTTTCTCCATTGGTGCCCGTGGTTCTTGGTCACACCACTTGGAAGAATGAAGAGGTAGACCAGACAGAGAGGGGGGCAGCAAAGCAAGGTTTATTGGGCAATTGCAAAGTGATAGTATGAACCTCCCAGGGAGGGAGGGGAGTTTGGCACTGGAGTTTCTAAGTCTAAGGGTTTTTATGGGCTTGTTGACAGGCTGTTTTCATCTGATTAACCCTTCCTGTGCCTGTCCTCTAATCAGGTTTTTGTCACCTATCTATCATATGGGAAAGGGTGAAGGGCTCCTTCCAGGGTGGTATAAAATCCTTTTAAGGGTGGTTTCCTCTTAGGGAGGGAGCCCCTTGTCTCTGCCTGCCTGCCTTCTAACTGTCCTTCATCCCGAGTAGGTGGTTATGGACTGAATTGCGTCCCTGCAGCTGCCATTCACATGTTGGAGTCCTAACCCCCAGGACATCATCATGTGACTGTATTTGGAGACAGAGTCTTTAGAGAGGTAATTAAGTTAAAGTGAGGTCATTAGGTGGACCTTAATCCAGTATGACTGTGTCCTCATAAGAGGTCATAAGGACCCAGACACACAGACAGAAGGAAGACCATGTCAAGATGCAGGGAGAAGATGGCCATCTACAAGCCAAGGAGAATAAACCCACCGTGCTAACACCTTGGTCTTGTACTTCTAGCCTCCAGAATTGTGCGAAAATAAAACCCTGTTGTTTAAATCACCTAGTCTGTGGTAGTCTGTTACAGCAGTTCTTGAAAATTAATACATAATTATTATCCCAATTTTAGAAATAAGCAAAATGAGGCCCTGGACTGAGATGTTAGTTTCCTAAAATCACACGGCCAGCTACAACAGAACTCACCTTTAGGGTTTCGTCAGCCTGCTGAGGTTTGAGACCACAACATTATAAATGGCTTAACATTTATGTAGGCGTTAAGCAAATAGCCAGAGGAGGGAATGTAGACAGATCTTATCCTACTGGCGAATGAGCAAATAAGCCTTCCTTAATCTGGTCACCAAATGCCTTCCAGTCTGTGCCCAAAGCCAGGTGAAAGAAAGGGAAAGCCACAGAGGTTTGGGTGAGATTTCTTTACCTTGGGCTCAGGACCATTCTGGCAATAGTGGCCATAAGTGTTCAGTGATTCAAATGATTCTTGACTTCATTTAAAATGAGCAACCACTCTTGTTACTCTAAATGATTTGTTTTGTCTTCCACACCCAAATCCCCCAGCTGTAGTGTCCTTATGACCTTGTAAAGCTGGAGACATTGTCTCGCTGGCTGGAGACCAGATGGGAACCCGTCAGCAAACACAAATTTGGATCACACACCTTCCCTTTTTGGCCCCACAGAATTACTGAGGGGTTGTCGCCCGGTAGCCTGTGAGCAATAGACAAAGCTCCCCAGGCCAGTTGTACAGTGTCTGCGTAGAGGAATCGTGATTTGTCACCAGCAGACCCTCACCCCAGGGAGTTCTGAAGGGAGTTCTGTCAGCTGAAAGGAAATGATAGCATTTAGAAATTTAGATCTATAGGACAAAAGGAAGAACACTGGCAATGGTAAATAAGTGAGAAATATTTAAAAAGCCAACTTTTGGTTCTTTTGAATTCTTTAAATGTCAATTGACTTTTTTTTTTTTAAAGATTTACTTATTTATTCTAGAGGGAGGGAGGGAGAGAGAGAGAGAGCAGGGGAGGGCGCAGAGGGAGAGGGAGAGAGGGAATCTCAAGCAGACTCCCCGCTGAGCATGGAACCCCACGTGGGCATCGTCTCATGACCCTGAGGTTATGACCTGAGCCGAAGTCAATCAAGAGGCGGATGCTCAGGGGAGCCTGGGTGGCTCAGT
>NC_048219.1:4572694-4627399 GCF_002007445.2 Ailuropoda melanoleuca | reverse complement strand
TTTTTTTTTTTTAAAGATTTACTTATTTATTCTAGAGGGAGGGAGGGAGAGAGAGAGAGAGCAGGGGAGGGCGCAGAGGGAGAGGGAGAGAGGGAATCTCAAGCAGACTCCCCGCTGAGCATGGAACCCCACGTGGGCATCGTCTCATGACTCTGAGGTTATGAGCTGAGCCGAAGTCAATCAAGAGGCGGATGCTCAGGGGAGCCTGGGTGGCTCAGTCGTTAAGCGTCTGCCTTTGACTCAGGTCATGATCCCAGCATTCTGGGACTGAGCCCCGCATTGGGCTCCCTGCTCAGTGGGAAGCCTGCTTCTCCCTCTCCCACTCCCCCTGCTTGTGTTCCCTCTCTCGATGCATCTCTCTCTGTCAAATAAATGAATAAAATCTTAAAAAAAAAAAGAGTCGGAGGCTCAACCAAGTGAGCCACCCAGGCGCCCCAGTGTCAACTGACTTTAAAGCANCCTGAGGTTATGACCTGAGCCGAAGTCAATCAAGAGGCGGATGCTCAGGGGAGCCTGGGTGGCTCAGTCGTTTAAGCGTCTGCCTTTGACTCAGGTCATGATCCCAGCATTCTGGGACCGAGCCCCGCATTGGGCTCCCTGCTCAGTGGGAAGCCTGCTTCTCCCTCTCCCACTCCCCCTGCTTGTGTTCCCTCTCTCGATGCATCTCTCTCTGTCAAATAAATGAATAAAATCTTAAAAAAAAAAAAGAGTCGGAGGCTCAACCAAGTGAGCCACCCAGGCGCCCCAGTGTCAACTGACTTTAAAGCAAAATATGTAGATGTAATATATGTACTAACTGTGGCACAAAGGACAGTAGCAGCGGATGTAGAATTGTGCCCTTTGAACATGTCAATCTTCTCCAAACGGAAGTTGTTTTAAATTCCAGTAGAGTTTACATACAGTGTTATATTAGTTGCGGGTGTACAATAGAGTCACCCGACAATTCTGTACATTACTCAGTGCTCACCCACCCCTCACCTGCCTCCCCTCTGGTGACCACCCGTGTGCTCTCTCTAGGTAAGAGTCTGTTTTTCAGGGGCACCTGGATGGCTCAGTTGATTGAGCGTCTGACTCTTGATTTTTGGCTTGGGTCATGATCTCGGGGTCCTGGGATCGAGCCCCGCATTGGCTCCGTGCTCAGCAGGGAGTCTGCTTGAGATTCTCTCTCCCTCTGCCCCACTTGCTCGCTCTCTCACTCTCTCTCTCAAATAAATAAATAAAATCTTAAAAAAAGAGTCTGTTTTTCAGATTGTTTCTCTTTTTTCTTTGTTCATTTGTTATGTTTCTTATATTCCACATACAGGTGAAATCATGTGGTATTTGTCTTTCTCTGACTGACTTTTTTCACTTGCCATTATACTCGCTAATGTCTGATGATGGCATCGCTCTGCACTCTAGCCATTTGCCCCAACTTAAGTTTAGAAATTACCAGTTTCAGTAATAACTGAATCGCTGCTTTTCTCAACAGCTGTTCAAAATGTTAATAAGAGTTTTGTTGCGTGGTAAAAACAACAACAACAACAAAAACAGGCAGGTTGCAGGTTGTTACAAATGACAAGATTTATTTTTATGACTTATTTTTATCTATTTAAGATTTATTTTTATCTTCCATTAAATTCCAATAAAAATTCAAGCAGAGCTTTTGAGGAACTTGCAGGCTGATGCCATAATTTTTATAAAGACAAATGTCCAAGAATGGCCAAGATACTGCTGAGGAGAACTTTAGGATAGGAGGCCTTGCCCCACTGTATTAATCAAGAAAATGTAATGTGTGTGCCCGGACTGACAAACTCACCAAAGAAGTACAACCCCATAGAAAAAGACCCACACGTATATAAAAACTTGGTATAACACAGAGGTGGCATCGTAGATCCTGGGGAGGGACCCTGAGACAATTCGTTATGCATGTGGGAAAAAATGAAATTGGAGCCATACCTCACTCTACACACAAAAGTCAATTTCCAATGATGAAACACTTATAAGTGAAAGGCAAAACTTGAAAAAAGAAAAAAGAAAGAAAGAAAGAAAGCAAGAAAGCAAGCAACCTTCAAGAGAATATCTTCAAGACCTAGGGGTAAGGAAGACTTCCTTAGACAAGATATAAAGTGCTAACCATAAAAGAAAAAAAATTAAATCTGACTACATTAAATAAAAATTATATGCTCATCAAAAGATACCACAGAGAGAGTAAAAAAGACAAATTGCAAACTGGGAGAAGATATTTGCGACAATGTTATTGTAACTGAGAAAAGATGAGTATCTAGAACATACTCTTTCAAAGCTATCACATACAAGAATACAAGAGACAACCCAAGGGAAAGATGGGCAAAATCTTGAGCCAGCATTCCACACAAGAACCTATAACCTCTTTAGCGATCTGGGAAATGCAAATTAAGATCACAAGATACCAATTTATATCTACTAGACTATTCCAAAGTAGGGAGTCTGGTAATTCAAAGTGGTACTGAAGATGTAGATTAACCAGAACTCTCATATTCTACTGGCAGGAGAGTAAATTGGTGCCAACACCTTGGAAAAACAATGTGTTGTTATCAAATACAATGAAAGATGTGAAAACCTTATAACCCGGCATTTCCACTCGAAACAATGCATATGTGTGTCAAGAGCCATGTATAAAATATTCATAGCAATATTCTTCTTACTGGAAAAAACTGGACATAACCTAAATGTCTATCACCTGAATCATGGATAAATAGGTTGCAATATGTTTACAATGGAATTTTAGGGATGCCTGGGTGGCTCAGGAAGTGGAGCATCTGACTCTTGATTTCAGCTTGGGTCATGATCTCGGGCGCGTGGGATCAGCCGCGAGTGGGGCTCTATGTTCAACGTGGAGTCTACTTGTCTCTCTCCCTCTGCTGCTCCCCCGAGCTCACTCACTGTCTCTCTCTCTCTCTCCCTCCAATAAATAAATGAGTAAAATCTTAAGAAATAATTTTAAAAATGGAATTTTAAAGGAAACAGAATTGGGTATAGCTGCATGCCACAAAATAGATAAAACTTTAAATTTGTGTGAAAAAAACAAGCTGCAAAAGACTATGTACACTACGAGCTCATTTATAAAAAAGTGGAAAAAAAACCTAGCAAAATTCAACAATGTCTTGTTTTAGGGAAGCATGCACTAGTGACAAAATTATTTTTAAGGCGAGGAACATTCCGGAAAGTGGTTGCCCCTGGGGATCAGAATGGAGGTGGAGATAGGAAAAGAGCACAGAGGTAAATTATTAAACAGGATTGGTAGGGCTCCAACTCTCGAGTTGAGTGGAGTGTGTGCTGAGCCATTTTTAAAAATGTGACATATTTTATTTGGCATTTTACAAATATAACACAGTGGGGGGGGGGAAGAAAGACTCCTGGCAATATGGTTAAATTGTAGACAAAAGAACTTCTTAATGGCTGGTATGCAAAAAAAGACAATGGAAAGTGTTGGAGGAAAAGCACTTTGAAACCAGAATTTTATCTCTAGTTATACTGTCATTTAAATACTAGAGTGAAGTAAATATTTATTCAAGGCCTCAGAAATATTGCCACATAAAGACCTTCTTTGAAATCACTCCTAAAGAAGAGAACTGAATCCAGAAGAAAGCAATGAAATATGGAGGGTAAAGGTGAATAAATGACTTAATAAATTTGATTGGTGTCTAAAAAATTATGATCCCCCCCCCCAAAAAAAAACCCTGAAGTCTTACAGATTCTAGTACTAAAACTCTAAGTGTTCCTTCTTGGCAATCAGAGAAATCCAAACTCAAGTAACAGATAATATTTTATATCCATAACATTGCCAAAAATTAGAAACTCAGAGTAATTCAAAGGGCGGGTAAAGGAATGGAGGAAACAGGATTTTCCACTAATTGCTAATGGAGGTATAAATTCTGTGTGCTTTTTCCCTGGAAGGCCCTTTGTCTGTACTTATCAAATTAACAATATCTATGTCCTATGACTTAGCAATTCCACTCCAGGGCATATAAACCTCCCTCCTCATCCCCGCCCAAATACCAGAAAGACCTCACATACAGAACACCAAGGGTATATATTTGAGAGATTCCTTCATTTTGCGTATGTAGTTGGAGCTGGAGGCAAACTGTATATCTGCCATTAAGGAGGTGGGTGAGAAAAATATGGCACGTGATGAACACTATGCAGGGGTCAGAAATAATAAACTGGATTTATATTCAGCAATATGGCTAGATCTTCAAAAAACACATAGTGATAAAAGTAAGAAACAGAATATCTGTATCACATTTATGTCAAGTGTATGTATCCCTCATTCAGTCATGTAACCATTAAGTATTTTTTATTTATTATGTGAGGCACCGCTCTTGACATTGGGAATACAGCAGCAAACAATACAGAATTCTGGTTTTTGTGGCACTTGCATTCTAGGAGAAGAAGACCGATAATCAAGAAACAGAAATGAGAAATGCAAGATGGAGATCGTTGATGAGCGAGATGTGCTGTTTTACAAAGGGTAGCCATGGAAGTCCTCGCTGATAAGGTGACCTTTGAGCCTACTTTAAGAGGAGGAGCAAGACCGTGGCTCTGTGGAGGAGGAGAATTCCAGGCAAAGAGAACAGTAGGTGCAAAGGTCCTGAGGTGGGTGTGTATTTGGCGTGTTTTAGAAACATTAAGGAGATCAATGTTTGGCTAGAGTGGAGCGAGAGAGGGAGCTGCAGGAAGTGAGAAAGGCTATGCTGGTCGAGATTCTGCTTGGAATGAAATGAGAATCCATTAGAGGCTTTTTAGCAGGGGAGTGAAATGATTTGGCTTCTTTCTAAAGGATCGCCGTGGTTACTGTGCAGAGGGAAGACTAGAAGCTGGGAGAGCAGGGAGGAGGCTGTTAGGAGGATCCAGGACACAGGTGATGGTGGTGTAGCATAATGCTGTGGAAAAGATGTCAAAGGCTAAAAGAGAAAAACAAAACAAAACAAAGCTTCAGGAGACTATCTTGAAGGACTAGGCACAGGGAATACTTCTTTAAACAAGATTTTTTTAAAAGTACTAACCATAAAAGAAAGAAGTTGATAAGTTTGATTACAGTTTATTCATGGAAGGTTACCACAAAGAGAGGAAAAAGACAAGTTGCAAAGCAGGAAAAGATAGACAATTTAAAAATAGAGCAGATTGGGGCGCCTGGGTGGCTCCGTTGGTTAAGCGTCTGCCTTCAGCTCAGGTCATGATCCCAAGGTCCTGGGTTTGAGTCCTGCATCTCGCTTCCTGCTCGGTGGGGATCCTGCTTCTCCCTCTCCCCCTCCTTGTGCTCTCTCTCTCATACATAAATCAAATCTTTAAAAAAAGTAGAGCAGACTGTTTAGTAATGGGTGGGTGTGAGGGAAATAGAAGAATCAAGGATGGCTGAGGGTTTGGGCCTGAAAAACTGCGAGAACGGAGTTGCTTGTCACTGGATGGGAAAGACTGGGGAGGAGTAGTTTTAGGGGGAAAAAGCAAGCGTGTGCTTTGGGCTGTTTGAGATGCCCGTTAGACATCCTCGTGGAGCTATCAAGTGGGCTGTTGGCCATTTGGGTCTCAAATTTGGGGAGAGATCCGATGATACTCATTTGGGAGTTGCAGCATATGGATGGTACTTAAATCACTCAATTAGATGGAGTCACCAAGAGAGTGAGCACCGACGGCAAAGAAGTCTGAGACCAAGCCCTGAGGTGCTCGTTATTTAGAAGTAGGGAAGGTGATGAGAAGCCCGCAAAGGAGGCCAAGAAGGAATGGTCACTGAGGTCAGAAGAGCACCAGGAGAGGGTGGGGTCCTGGGGGCTAAGTGAGAAAGTATTTCCAGCAGGAAGGAGTGGTAGGCCATGCCCAGTCCCCGTGTATGTGGGTGAGATGCGCAAGGAGGACTGAGCCAATCTGGAAAGAAGAATTTCGTGCAGTGCTGGGGTTGGAGGCCTCCCTGGAGAAGGCTCTAGAGAGACCAGGAAGACAGCACTTTTTTGTTTTGTTTAAATGTTTTGTGGGCAGAAGATCTGTGGATTTGATTTCCACTCACCACTCCCTTGATTCAACTAGAGGTCTAAAACACAGACACAACAACAACAACAAAACCAGGCCATGAGATTAGCAAGTAACTCCCCCCTCCCAAGCACTCCCAAATCAGGACACATGGTGGATGCTTAATTGATGTTTATCCTCCCTCCTCCTGCTCCCCACTCTATCCCGGGATCCGGTCTTCCCGGAAGCCGCCACCAACCAGTGGGACAGGGGGCAGACCTTGAAGAAGGCTGTGTGCGGCAGCTCCGTCCTCTGAGAACAGGGGGTGGGGACACGGGGTGAGCTTCCATCACCTCTCTCTCTCCCAGCCTCTTCATGGTCCCTTGCCCCCCAGACACAACAACACGGTCCCTCTGACCCCTCATTCTTACCTGTACAGCCCCTGTAAGACTGCCCAACATGGATAGTCCTCATGCTGAAGTCACCCCTTCCCTGGTATACAACTCCTTGTTTTGCCAGATGTCCCTCCACAACCTGGACACAGCCCTGACCCGGAGGAGTCAGAGGCTGGAGGTTTGGGGCACCATCATGACAACTTGGCCCAGCAGCCCTAGCCCCTCCAGAAGTGACCACAATGGTGATACCCCCCACCTCGTATCCCACTTCCTTTGTTCTTTTTCCTCTGAGCTTTGCTTCTGCTTTGAAGGATGCTCCTGTCTTCCAACCCACGACTTCCTGTGTAACCCTGGGTGTGTGCATATCCTCCTGTTATGTATCTCATGAATTTCTCTATCACAAGAGAGGTGACAGTTCCTCCGAGCACCCACCGTCCCACAAACAGAACGGGGCTCTCCCACGGTGCTTGAGAGATTGAGGTGAGAACCAAGTTCCAGGGCAGGAGGGATGAGGTGCAAGAAGGGATCTCCCAGGAATCCACCCTAAGCAAAGCTGAACTCCATCTGGAGGGGGACGTGGTGCCAGGGACTCAGACTTCTTAGGGACAAGGAAGAGGATGAGAAACGGAGTTGTGGACATGGGCGGTGTGGCCCCAGTCACAGGTCCAGAGAGCCACAGGTCCAGGTCCTGCTTGATGCCTGGAGCTGCAGACTCCCCACGGCTTCTATGGCTGTGCCCAAGGTCATGTTCATGTCCTCCGTGGTAGGGCTGTGATGGGAGTGGTCATGGCTATGGCCGTGGTGCATATCCTTGTGTGAATGTCCATGGTTGCGACTATGGGTATGCCCGTGCCAGATGTTCTTGGGAGTGTGGCCATGGCCATGGGCACAGCTGAGTTCTTGGTGGAAATCCATCATAAGTGCCTATGATGGTGGCCATGGAAGTGCTCGTGCAGGTCACCATGACCCCCATGTCTGGTTACCAGCAGCCCCAAGGCCACCGAGGTCAGCAGTCCCACCGCCACCTGGAGGCGCCCTCAGGCCTCTGGCCATCAAGCTGACCAGAAAGATAGAGACAGTGACTGGTTTTGACACTTAGCTCCGTATCTCTGTGGGAGCTGCTTCTCTCCACGCATGCCCTCTGTCCACTTCTATGGGCCTCTCCTCTGTTCCATTCTGTCCCCAACCACATTGTTCCCAAGGCCCTTCCTGAGACAGCGCTTTGGAAGAGTTTTGCCATCGAGGAAAGCAGAGAGGTAGCACGGTGTCTGAAGGGGCCTGTGTGGTCAATGGAAAGCTTACCTTTGTTTGACTTTAGTATGAGACAAATTAAATAAATTAAAAGACTTGTCTGTGGCAGAGAAGACAAGTAGCAGTGGGGATTCGGGGTGAAGCGGAAAAGACGAAATGAGAGTGGGCTCTATAGGGTCAAAGATGCCAGCGTGCTATGAATCCAAGAGCACAGAGTGGTAGAACGATTTCTGCTGGGGGCCAGCCAGAGGGGAGAAGTGGACAAACAAAACAAAACAAACACCACCCTCTTCCCCTCTGATCTTAACTATGCAGAGCAAACTGCTCGATTCAAAGTCCAGAATACTTGGGGTGCCTGGCTGGCTCAGTCGGTGGAGAATACAGCTCCTGATCTCGGGGCTGTGAGTTCGAGCCCCATGCTGGGTGTAGAGATTCCTTAAAAATAAAATCTTTAAAAAACAGAACCCAAAACCCCACGCAAAGTTGTGAATGCTCATACTTTAACATTTTTTCCATCTCTTTTCCTCCCATGTGCCTCCCAAGGCAAGAGCTGGAAAGCTGGGAAGAATGAATACATTGGCTGTTATATTTCTTTGAGATCAATTAAGGCATCACAGCATTTTTTAATGCACCAGGGGTCGGGGCAAAATTCATTCAAGAGGAGGTTTTGAGCAGGGAGGGGAGCGTCTCTGCTCACACCTGGGCTGTCATCAGACAGAGGGTTTCACTTCACTAGAGACCTGAAGGTCAGTCTTGTTTCTACCTGCTTCTCCCAAAAGTGGGCTGACGGTCAGAGTCCGGGACAGTAGTATCTGTTGAACTGCGGCGGGTTGCTGCTTTGCCAGGAAATTTTCTGTGCAGGGAATGGGTGTTGTAGGACAAAAGGCTACAGAGCTGACACAATGCCGCTGCTGTGTGCTCCCATCCAGTGGGCCTGAGGCAATTCCTGGAGACATTTTTGGTGGGTTACTGCACACCCACAAATAGCTACTTAAAAAAGGGAAAAGAACAAAACTTTACAATTAGAGGGCTATTGAGAAAAGGCATTTAAAAACTAACAGATAACAGATGCGCCTGTTACTTCTTGCAACGGACTCTAAATTGTTTCCCAGCCTCCAGTCTCTCCCATGCCAATCCATGCTGCACACTGTAGCAGGATTGATCTCCGGAAAGCACAGATCTGATTTTGTCACTTCGATGCTCAAGCACCTTCAATGGCTCCCCACTGCCTTTGAAATAAGCAAGCATTGAAGATCCCTTATACTGGAGCCTCTCTTCTCTCCCCCTGCCCCCCGTCTCCCATTGCTCCCTTGGACATGTGCTGAACTAAAGCTTCTCTCTCCAGTAGGATTCTCTTCCTGATCTGTTTTCTTATCCTCCTACTCTTCCCCTGATTCACTCCAATTCAGTCTTTCACTCTTGGTTTACTTATTTCTTCTGGGGAGCTTTTCCCCTGCCTACCAACCTCTGGGCTGAACTAGGCACTCCAGGTGTACTCATGAATGTAAGCAAGCAAGAAAAAGCAAGTGAACCGAACAGTCTGCCTTGACTCCCAAGTTTTATTCCTGCTTTTCTTTCCCTCCACCTGACCGGTCTTTGACACCACTCCTGGTCTATAAAATTTCTACCCAAACCACACATACTCAGTCACTGGATTCATAAGAAAGGTAACACTGCAGGAAAGAATGGTCTTTTCAAAAAATGGTTCCGGGTCAGTAGGATGTCTATATGGAAGAAAGGAATCTTGACCCCACCTCGCACACACACCAAAATCAATTTCAGATGGATTGTGTACTTAAATATGAAAAGCAAAAGAATAAGACTTTTAGAAGAAAACATATGAGAAAAATCTTCAAAACCTTTAGGTAGGCAAAGATTTCTTAAACAGGATACAAAAAGCTCTAATTATAAAGGAGAACATTGGTAAATTACCATTCAGGTTAAAAAGTTATTTTCATTAAAACACACCATTAAGAGATTTAGAAAGGCAGACACAATAGAGAAATACTAGAGAAAATTAATGAAACCAAAAGTTGATTCTTTATAACAATTAATAAAATTAACAAACCTTTAACTGAACTGATCAAGAAAAAAAGAGAGAAATACTCAAATTACTAAATCAGAAATGAAAGAGGAAACATCATTATTGATCTTTCAGAAATAAAAAGAATTATAATACTACAAAAGATTGTGTGCCAACAAACTAGCTAACCTACATGGAATGGACACATTCCTAAAAAGCCACAAATTACCAAAACTGACTGAAGAAGAAATATAAAGTCATAATAGACCTACAACAAGTAAAGTGACTGAATTAGTAATAGTAACTTTAAAAAATCTTTCAACAAAGAAAAGCCCAAACCCAAATAATTGGATGGTTTTACTGGTCAATTCTACCAAATGTTTAAAGAATTAACACCAACCCTTTGAAGAGGAAATACTTGCCAACTCATTCTATGAGGCCTGTATCACTCTGATGCCAAAATAGACAAAGACATCACAAGAAAATTATAGAACAGTATTTTCTTAAAGTATTGATGCAAAAATCCTCAATAAAATATGCAAAAAAAAAAATCTAGCGACGTAGAAAAAGAATCTTATACTAGGACTGAAATTTATTCCAGCAATGGGAGGGGAGTTTGGTTTAACACATGAAAACCTATCAATGTAGTATATATACCAAATTAATAAGGTATAAAAACAATATGATATCTTATAGATGCAGAAAATCACTTGACAAAATTCAACTCCCTTTCTTGATAAAAGCACTTAAATTAGGAATACAGCTAAATTTCCTCAACCTAACAAAGACCATCTATCAACACAGCTAACATCATACTTAATGATGAAAGACTGGCCATTTTCCCCCTGAGATCAGGAAGAAGACAAAGATGTCTGCTCCTAACACTTATATTCAAAATAGTACTGGAAGTTCTAACCAGAGCAGTTGGGCAAGAACAAGAGATAAACAGCATCCAAATTGTAAAGGAAGAGGTGAAATGGTCTCTAATTACATGACATGATTTTATATGTAGAAACCCTAAAGATCTTACAAAAAAACTATCAGACCTAATAAAGAAATTCAGCAAAGTTGCAGGATATGAAATCAACACATGAAAACCATGCTAGGAATTTATAACCTAAAGAGGAAACCAAGAAAACAATTTCATTTATAATAGCATCAAAAAGAATAAAATACTTGGGAGTAAATTTTAAAAAACAGTGCCAGACTTAAGCAATCAAAACTACAAAATTTCACTGAAAAAAATTAAAGAAGATCAAAATAAATGGAAAGTCATTCCATGTTCATGGATCAGAAGACTTAATATTATTAAGATGGCAATACTCCCAAAATGATCTAGAAGTGCAATGCAGTCCCTATCAAAATCTCAGCTGCCATTTTTGAAAAAGTAACAAGCTTGTACTAAAATTCATGTAGAGATGTAAGGGACCCAGAATAGCCAAAATATTTCAAGCAAGAAAAAAAAAAAGAAAGAAAAAAGACTGGACAAAGTTGGAAGACTCACATGGCCAAATTCCAAAACTTGCTACATATCAAGACAGTGTGGCAGAAGAATAGAAATATAGATCAATGAAATAGAATTCAGAGTCCAGAAATACACCCTTATATTATGGTCAATTAATTTTTGATAAGGGTACCAAGACAATTCAGTGGGATTAAAATAGTCCTTTCAACAAATGATGCTGGGACAATAGGATACCCACATGCAAAAGATGAAACTGGATCCCTATCTCACACCATATACAAAAATTAATTCAAATTGGGCCATATATGTAAATGTAAGAGCTAAAACTATAGAACTCTTACAAGAAAACATAGGAGTGAATATTCATGATCTTGGATTTTGGCAATGGTTTCTTAAATATGATATCAAAAGCACAAGTGACAAAAGAAAAAAAATAGATAAGCTGGATTTCATCCAAATGAAAAACTTCTGTGCTGCAAATGTGAAAGTGAATGAAAGTAAAAAGGCAATCCACAGAATGGGAGAAAATGCTTGCAGATCGTATATCCGATAAGGGACTTGTAACCAGAATATATAAAGAATTCTTACAAGTCAATAATTGTAATTTAAAAGAACCCAAATAACCCAATTTAAACATGGGCAAAGGATTTGAATTGGCATTTCTTCAAAAGTGATATAAAATGGCCAATATGCATATGCAAAGATATTCAACATCGTCAGTCACTAGTCAAATTCAAATTGAAATCATAATGAGGTACCATTATATAACCCCAAGTATGGCTGTGATAAAAAAGATGGACAATAAAATGTTAGCAAGGATGTTGGAACCCTCATATATCACTGGTAGAAATGTAAAATGGTGCAGCCACTTCAGAAAACAGTTTGGCCTTTTCTCAAAAAATTACACAGTGTCGTCATATAACGCAGTGATTCCGCTGCTAAGGTACACGCCCCAGAGAACTAAAACGTACGTCTACACCAAACTCGTACAGGAATATTCACCGCAGCGTTTTTCATAATAGCAAAAAAAAAAAAAAAAAAAGAAACAATCCAAATGTCCATCAGCTAGAGACTGGAAAACAAACGGTAGTATAGCCATATAATGGCATAACATTCACCCACAAAAGGAAGGGAGTACTATTTCATGCTACAACATAGATGAACCTTGAAAACATTATGCTGAGTGAAGGGCGTCAGTCATAAAAGGCCACATAATGTCCGACTGCATTAATATGAAATGTCCAGAATAGGAAAATCCATAGATAAAATGTAAATTAGTGGTTGTCAGGGTCTGGGTAGAGGGGGGCTATGGGAAGTATGTGCTAATGGATAAGGAGTTTCTTTTGGGGGTGATGAAAATGTTCTGGAATTTGATTAGTGGTGACGGATGCACAGCTCCATGCATATACCAACAACCACTGACTTGTCTATTTTTAAAGGGTAAATCTGATGGCATATAAATTATATCTCAATAAAGGTGCTATTAAAAGCTAAGCCACAGGTGACAAAGACAAAAGACATATCCAGAATGTATATAAAACTCCTACAAGTCAATGATGAAAAAGGAAGACAACCAAAACCAAAAAAAGGGACAAATGGAAAAGTCACTTCACAAAAGATGAAATCTAAAGGGCCAATAAACATACAAAAAAGGGGGGGCACCTGGGTGGCTCAGTCGGTTAAGCGTCTGCCTTTGGCTCAGGTTATGATCTCAGGGTCCCCGGATCGAGCCCTGCCTCAGCCTCCCCGCTCAGCAGGGAGTCTACTTCTCCCTCTCTCTCTGCCCCTCCCCCTCCCCTNAAGGGGACCAGTTCCACCAATCATCAGAGAATTTGATAATTTGATTGAAAACATCATGAGAGACCACTGTGGCACATCACAATGACTGAAATTTGAGATTCTGAAAATATCCTAGTGTAAGGGAAGGATGTGCAGCAAGTGGAACACCCATACCCTACTGGGGCGAAGGGGATGTAAGTTGGTGCAACTCTGTTTGGCGCTGCTGACAAAGGCCTCTATCCATATACCTTGTATAGTCCTCAACTGGAAATACTCCCCACAGAAATACGTACACGACCACTAAACCGTGCGTAGCAGTCCTACTTGTTCCAGAACAAACTGGGAACAACTTCTATGTGCGTCAAACAGTAGAGCGGCTAAACAACATGCATCACGTGACGGAGACGACCACCATGAGCTCGAAAGATCTTCAGCTACATGTGACAATATGAACAACTCTTACAAGCGCCATGTTGTGTGAAAGAAGCCAGGAGCGAGAGTTTGCACTACCATTCTACTTCTAGACAATTTTGCTCTAGGGACATAGAAGTCAGGACGCTGGTGACCTTTTGTGGGACGTGAGGAGGGTAAGGGGAGGAAAGGAGCTTCTGGGATGCTGGTAATGCTCTTGCTTCATTTTCATGCTGGTTACACAAGCGGGCTCAGTTTGTGAACATTTTGCGAGCTGCGCACACACGTGTGTGTGTGTTGTACTTTGATAAAAAACTTTACTTAAAAAAATCCTCCCCCCCAACAAAAAATCCTCCCCATTCTTCCAGGTCCTTTTAAAGTACTTCCTCATTAACATTCAGAAAGTCTCTGAGATACATGTCATTGGAGGCAACTCCATCTTCTCTATGATTCCATAGCACTTTGTGGACCCCTTGATCGCTTAGCGTCAGCCGGAAGCATGTGTTAAGGACAGAGCAAGAGCTTTGGAGACCTGGGCTCTGGTGCCGGCCACTTCCGAGGCGGGCGGCCGTGAGCCAGGCCCCCACAGCCACAGGGCACTTAAGTACTAGCAGCAGGAAGGGACTGCTGATTGAAGCAGGAAACGGAATCAGGGAGTTGCTGGAATTTCCAGAAGGCTAGAACCAGGCTCAGTGGTATGCTGTTGGGTACGGTGCCTAAAATCACACTGAAGAACCAGTTTGGTATAGACACCATGACTGTTGCTGTCAAACTAGGCTCACCTAGCCAACTCCGCGGATCCAGGGCCGGCCTCAAGAATGGGCCTGCTTCGAGAATGGGCCTGCCATGCTGCTAGACCCCCAGCTGTCGCTGCCTCTTGAAAGGCAGCAAGCCAACCTACCCGCCCCCCAGCATATTTTGCACCGTTCCTATCCCTTGATGTTACCAACTTCGGGCTTCCAAGTCCACAGCAGGGGGGCCTGACTGGCAGGGCCTCGGTCCTCTGCTCTCGCCCTACAGCAAGGGACTCCAGGAAGATGAGTGTCTGTCCTTCTCCGCTTTTACGGCAGGAGGTGGTCTTGCTTCTTCAAGTAGCGCACTCCCCAAACACAAGAATGGCCACCACAAGGTGCCACCTGTCCACTGCATCACCCAACGACATGTTACCTCCCTGTGCCTTTTTCCCCATCCCCAAAGCAGAAATCGTGATGGCTCCTACACATGGAGGTTGTAACGGTTAGAGGAGCCGGTGGGCATCAAAGGCCCATCCCATAACCAGAACACACCAGGACCTCAGTTAATGGTAAACTTCGTTAGTGGTGACTTGGGCTGCACTCTAATGTCTACTTCGCTCCCAGGGGTCCCCAAACCTCGACAAGTCAACGCGTCGGGTGCTCAACAGCAGGCTCTGAAATGGGATTGCTTTTGTGACAGTTTATCAAGCTAATGAGTCTTCTCACCCTTGGAAAGGCCTGTTGCGGGTGGCCCGCCTCTCCCATCACCCTCTAGAGTGAGAGCGTGGTGTTTGCAACAGCGCAGGCTTGTCCGCGGGACCCTGTGTACGTTGTTAGGGAAAAGAAGTTCTTGGAAAAGGTATTCGTTAACTCTCACTTAAATTGAAGTCAACTCAACGAATGTTTGATGTAAGTCTCTTTATTTTTAGGCATTTTTCTTTAGGTGTTTCATATCTTTTATCGATTCAGTGGCCGAATAAGGCGGCATCTGCTCAGTTAGGAAAGGCACCTGTCAGAAGTGAGATACTCCACTGTGTTGCGAGATCCCTGTCCCAGGAGACCGGCCGCAGACTCCTTGAGAGTGGGGACCGTGACACTGTGTTTAGTAGCACCTCGACTTGCACATAGGAGCGCTCAAAAGATGTTTATTGAGTTATCTTCATTAGTAAAAACAAAACACTAAAGCCCCTTTCTTGGCCTCCCCTTACCTCTGTATCTCTCCCCCCACTCCACTTCCAAGCTTTCATTTAGCAAAAGGACATATAACAAGGGATAATTCCTCTAGTAATTCCAGGAAGATTCCAGTACGGGCAGAAGAGTTTGGTTTTAGGGATGGAACATTCCAAACAAACAAACAAACATTTTTTCTAAAGCAGAACACTTCAGGGAAACATATCTATTTGGGGTTTGAGTCCTTCAGGAAATGGCTTTCCCTGGTGGGATGGCATTCCATCCCTTGCTCCTTGGGCATAAGGTCTACAGGAAATGAAAAAGGAATCCTTAAAGCTTTGATGGGCTCTGAAAGGGGTCCTTTGGCCCCAATCATGGGAGCCCAAAGGGGGCTATCAAAGTAGCTTTGCCGCTATTGTCAGTTTGGAAGCCAGACTCCTGACCTCTGCTCTCAGACACATGGACAAGCCTGTCCTCCTGTTCGGCCCATAAAAGAACCCATGTTTTTTGAGCCAGGATGTTAGGGAAGAATGTGGTACAACAGAGAGAGGGACTTTGGAGTCAAAGACGTGGGTTTGCGTCTTCTCTTTGCAACTTAACTAGCTGTGTGACTGTGGACAAGTACCTTTCTCGTGGAGTTTGCAATTCTTACCTGCCAACAGAACAAATAATTCCTCCCAGGGTTATTGAGAAAAATAAGTCCAATGAGGTAATTTATGTGAAAGCATCTTGCCAAGTACCTGGTTGCTTGGTGGATATTTAAACACAGTAGGGAGACAAGATGTTTGGGGAGGAAGAATTTGCCAGGTTTTTTCTAGACATATCCAAGTGAGCATTTTTATAGTGGGATGACATGACTCTGTGACCTTGGGTCAGCCTTCTTACCTTCCTGACCCTCAATTTGCCCTCAGAAGAGATTTCTGACTCCAAGAGGAAGAGACCCCTCCAATTTGAGGTTAAAGGTCAGAGTGTGTCATTTTCTGCAACAGAGTAAAGATTTATTACCTTGTTTCCAAGATGCCTTCAATTGTAAGGTGCACAACTGATTAAACAACAGCTTTTGGAGAGAGAAAAAAATACTACATTAATGGACCTACCCATTTTAAGACATATTCTGATTTCAGAATCATTAACATGGGAACAAATGTCTCGCAATTGAAGAAATACTGTAACAATAATGCGGGCTCTCATTTATTAAGCGTCTCCTGAGTGCCAGGCGCCACCCGAGCTACTCTACCAAGTTCTTGACTAATTAAAGTAAGTCTGTGAGTCTTATGGTTAGCAAACCCGATATGGAGCGCTCACGGACTCTTCCAAGGCCACACAACCAGGAGGTAGGGCTTGGAAGGCAAGCTTTCTTAATTTCAAAATGCTTTCCCCTCTCAATAGATTGTTCTCTGGGCTAAGGAGATCAGCTCTGTACAGAAAAATGGTTTGCGAATGTGGTGCTTTGAATGTTCCCTGAATCTCTGCAAGGCGACTGGGAAGGACACAGGTAACTGGGAAGGACACAGGTGACTGGGAAGGATACAGATAACCGGGAAGGATACAGATAACGGGGAAGGACACAGATAACATAAAGGAGTTGTAATCTTATCAGTCTCTAATACTGGTCCTTGGAGGGAAGGTGTGACCTGGAGAGAGAGGATTGCTCAGAATCCAAACAGAGGGAAGCCAAGAAATGAGACCTGAGTCAGGCTCAATCCAGCCCCAAAGGGAGAGGAGGGGCTCTGACCCCACCCCAGGATATCGCAACAGGCTTTTGCCCCAGAGGCCATCATTCCTCAAGGTCACCCTATTCCTTCTCCTCTGACTCTTTACTAAAGGAAGTAGAAAACTTTCGAGAATAATTGTCTTTCCCATAGCCTTTCTTAAAGACAGAGAAATCTGCTGACCATTTGTCACGAGCTAGCTAGCGGTCACCTAGTACCGGAACAAGTTATAAATTAACAAGTTGGTTTTTTGGTTGGTTAGCCCAAGTGAGTTCCCCTGTGCCTGATGAATGGCATTGAACATTTTGAGCAGAGCTATAACCCTTATTCTGATAGGACCCCAGTGGCAGACCGGGCTCTCGGGAGCTGCTCTGACCCCCGACTCTTGACCAGAAGACTCCTTGGCTGTCTTTCTAGCAACTGTGTTTGGGAGAGAGAGCCACACCCACTCAGTGGATTCCCAACAGAGCTCTACCTCATCAGAGCACAAAAGAATGTCCCACAGCTTTTTGCAAGGGTGGCACCAGGGACAGGGACACAGCTAGGGCGGGGCAGGGCAGGGCAGGGTTGGGGGTTGCCTGAAGCATCCGGAATTGCATGAGATGCCCCTTGTTGACCCAACCCTGGAAGGAATTCATAGTGAAGCTGCCAGAGGAGAAATGTGCATCTGGGTCTTGACTGGAGAAGGCTCTTTGGACGGTGGCCAAGAAAGCACCAAGGTGGGGGGGGGGGTCACCGAGTCTCCACGTGGACGTCAACAGGGCTGAAGGTCACAGTAGCAGGGTGTTGGGTGCTGTTGTTGTTTGGGCCCAAGGCGGAAGGGGAGGCTGGCTTGGGCCCCTTGGGCTCCAGCTCCCGCCTCGTCCTCATTTTCCTGGAATGAGATAGGCATGCATGCTTGAGTCTTCCATCTTGTATGCCCTAGGATTTGGGCTCTGGCAAGGAGATTAATGCAGATCATCATGAAATCACGTTGCTTGATTGCCAACCACAGAATTTTACAACTGGAAGGGACCTTAGACGTCAGCTACCTGTCCCTTTCATTTTTTGTGTAACCTAGATTAGGTATTTCATTTTATTTTTCTTCCCATTAATGAATGAGTAAAGTGTCAGATAGGTAACTACATGACAGACAAAATGAAGATACTATGATCTTTTTTTCTGTTCAAAGTTGTCATGTGAGTTAAATCTTGCAGTTTCAATATGCTTGCCAAGTTGATTGCTAGAAATATCTTAAGAACTTTTTGCATAGTTGAGAAGAGAATGGACTTAAAATGTATATCCTATCTTTCATTTCATATGCCAGAAAACTCAATGATTACAACAATCATTAATTCTAATGTCTACATGAAATTTCATCTTGTTGACCTAACATAACACTTTTTTTTTTTAATTTCAAATGCTCAGAAAAGTTTCACAAATAGTACAATTAATACCTGAGTATCCTTTACGGAACGATTCACTGATTGCCAGCAGTTTGCTACATTTGCCTGCTTTGTGTGTGTCTCTCTCCATCTATACACGCGTGCATACACACACATACAAATACATAGAGCATTTTTTAAAATCCTGAACTATTTGGTCAGTTGCAGACGTCATGCCACCTCCCCGCTGAATACTCCTCAAAACAAGGGCATTCTCCACGTTACCATCACTCAGTTGTCCCACTTGGAGAGACTTCCATTTTAAAATAACAAAATCGAGGTACAGAGAGGTTAAGTGACTTGCCTGCCTTTGAGACACCAAAAGCTGAGCTCCGGTCTCTCAGTTGCAGCCCAGGCATCATTGTAAACAGGGTGGGGTGGGGAGAGGCTCCATCCAAATTACAACCCAGGAAAGGGGCTCAGAGCTCCAGCACTGACGGACAGGAATGAAGGGCAGACATTGTGGTTGGATGCCACTTCCTGGCCTGGGACGGATCCAAATTGTAATACCCTCAAAATTTCAAAAATAACTTATAAAGTGTTATTATTATTACATATAGTGATGGGAGTATTTTCTTTGAAACCACATGTACTGGGTTTAAATCCCAACTCTCCCACTGAGGTTGAGTAACCTTGGACTTGTTGGCTCATTTTCCAGTGTGTGTTTCACACCTATAAAATTGGGGGATATAGAATAACCCACCTGGTGGGGTTGTAGTGAGGATTAAATGAGTTAACACATACAAGGAGCTTAGAATCATGCCTGGCACATAGTAAGAGATCAATGTATGTATCTATTATACATATATAATATAAAGCATATAACATATGTTTTATAAATAACATTATTATAAAAACAATGCATGTTTGCACCTCCTCAAAAATAAAGAAGTATAGCCCCTCCCCCTGCAAAAACCAACCAACCAACTAGCGATCCCATCATGCAGACACACTGGTTGTTAACACCTTGCCATGCATCACCTGAATCTTCCTTGGTTGTCTGTGTGTAACCCACATGTATAATCATTATGTACATCTTATTTTTGTAAACTTTGCCGATATATTGCAAACAGCTTTCCTCATCAATAAACACACTTCTGCAATATCTTTTTCTTTTTTTAAATGGCTTCCAAGTTTTCTATGATGTGGTTGTGTTTATAGTCTATTTTGATTTCTCGCCTGGGAAGAATAGCCTTCTAGCAAAGTTGTGCCTTAGAGGTGCTAACATAACATTTATTCTTTATGCAATCACATGCTATTATTTCCTCTTATTTGGTCCCAGAAAGTGGAGTTGGGGGTACAGGCATTCCAGTATTTGCCACCTCAAATACTTACGTGATCTGTTCAACACCACCTAGCAGAGGCTCCCCGAGAGAAAAGGATTGGGGCATAGTCCTCTGTTACCCTCAGTTACTTTACCACAGTGCTCAAGGCCAGTAGCACTGTCGTGATGATTACTGTATTTAACAAATATTTCTGCAATGACAAAAATATTTGGTCACCATCAAGTTCCTACTGGAGAACGGATGTTAGAAAAGGACCCACAGAGGGTTAGAGCATTTGATGATGGACTCATGGATACTGCGGGGCACACGGCTGGCACCCACAAGCGTTAGTTCCCATTCATTCTGACATCGCTGAAGGGACAAGAGCATCAGAGCCCAGGGCACCCCATACCTGTTATACACCTTCAGCAGGATCAGAACCACGGTGAAGATGATGATGACAATCACCACAATGGCAGCAACGATGGCTCCAGAACCTACGAGGAGAGGGGTGGAAATGGCAAACGTGCAAACTGAAATGAAGGAAGGCATCCAGAGACTGGGACGGGGAACTCCACCTGGCACCTCGCATCCTCATCGGATCAGGCGGGGAGAGAATGTGCTGTCCTAGCACCCTGACTGCTGACCCCACGACAGAGACACATCTGGAGTGGCAGGGCACCCCTCCCCCAAGTGGGGCTTGGAGGGCACTGTCCTCAGCACATCACCTGCCAAAATCCCGTCTCAGGCTGTCTTGCTGTTATCAGTCCTGACGCATCACCTGCCAAAATCCTGTCTCAGGCTGTCTTGTTGTTATCAGTCCTGACACAGCGTCCAACTTCCTTTGTGAAACAGGCAAGCAAAACACCCTTCCCTCTTTTTTGATAATACAAGAGTAGTATGTAATTTTGTAGTTAACTTTGAAAATTCAAATATAAGCAAAAAAAGATAACTCATTGCCCTAGGAACCACTGATCATCTACACATATATACATTCACCGATGCGTTCACGTATATGCATATATGCATATTCAATACCTATCTACCAACATTTTTTGAGTAATTTATTAATCTTACGTCTGAAAATCCACCTTAAGGAAATACTCATAGAAGTGGAAAAACATGTACTTGATAAAAATGGAACTGTGTTCCATATACAGTTTTACAACCATATCCTAATCATCTTCCATGTAATTACATTGTTTTTCGTGACTTTTGATGGCTACATAGTCCTCCATTGTTTAGATGTTTCATAATTTGTTTACCAATTCCGTACTGAAGATATTTATGTTGTTTTCAATTTTATACTACGAAAAACAAGGCTATAATGAATGTCCTTGCGGCTTAATGTCTCAGATTCTAATTTCAATATCGGCACCCAGTCCCCATGGCCACCTCTAACTCTGTGTTCAAGATCAACGTCCTTGTGGGAATGGAAATTAAAAATGCAAAAAAACATAAAGGGGGGAAGTCATACTTTAAGCCAATATATTTAATTCTGGGGAGTTTATCTTGAGGAATAATCCTAAATACAGAAAAAGCTGTATGAATGAAGATGTTAATTACAACGTTATTTAAATTCTAAATATGGGAACGGTTCAATAAGGTATGCCATGCCTGGGGCACCTGGGTGGCTCAGTCGGTGAAGCGTCTGCCTTCAGCTCAGGTCATGATCCTGGAGTCCCAGGATCAAGCCCCACATGGGGCTCCCTGCTCAGCAGGGAGTCTGCTTCTCCCTCTGCCCCTCACCCCACTCTCATGCTCTCTCTTTTCTCAAGTAAGTAAATAAATAAATAAAATCTTAAAAAAAAAAGGTATGGCATGCCTACCACATGAAATATTATACTATAATTTGAATAATGTGAGGAAAAGAGAATATGATACTATGTACACACCCACATATACACATTATGTTGCAACCATTAAAATACGTGCATACAAGCATGTTGAGTAAAAGAAGCCAGATATAAAAGGGTCTGTATGGTGTTTCCATTTCCATCAAGCTCAAAACCAGGTAGAACTAATGTCTGGTGGCAGAAGTCAGAACAGCGGGATCCCTCGACCGGGTGGGGACAGTGCGGCAAGGGGCGCTGGGACCCCTGGGATACTGGTGCTGGGCCAGTTCTTGATCTGCGGGCTGGTTACACAAGCGTGTTCATTTTGTGAAGATTCACCTAGCTGTGCACTTAGGATTTGTGCATTTTTTTTGAATGCGTGTAATGGTCTTATGAAAAGGTTTACTAAACA
Organism: Ailuropoda melanoleuca; assembly: GCF_002007445.2. NCBI lineage: Eukaryota > Metazoa > Chordata > Mammalia > Carnivora > Ursidae > Ailuropoda > Ailuropoda melanoleuca. Next base: position 4,605,562 of record NC_048219.1, on the reverse strand, counting down.
AAAACAGGAACAAAGCTATGTCCAAATATTCACAGGAAGAATGACGGGAAGGAAAGAAAAAGCGGCTGGGGTGGGGAATCTGTCTTGGAATAACTTGTTTGTTTCCTTCCTGGGGAGTCCTGTGGTGATGCTTTAATCCACAGTTTTTCAACCTTGTCTGGATAACCCTTTGCTGTGGGGACTGTTCTGTGCCCTGTACAGCATCTAGCAGCATCTCTGGCCTCCCCTCACTAGACCCCATTAATACAGCTTCTTCCTCCCCGCCAGCTGCGACAAGCAGAAGTGTCCAAACATTGTCATATGTTCCCCCGGTAGTAAAGTGGCCAGATAAAGTACTGGATACCTAGTTAAGTTAGGATTTCTGACAAAAAAATAAATAATTTTTGCTATGTCTCAACTATTGATTGCATGGCACGTCCTTATACCAAACAAACATTGCTTCTCTTAAATTCAATTTTAACTGGCTGCTCTGTATTTTACTTTTAAAATCTGGCAATCTTATCTAGGGGGCAGAATCGTCTCACTGAGAACCACTACTTTTAGTTAAATAAAAGCAGAATCATTCCCATCTTGCTGACAGAGATTCGATCTACCCTGCATTTCCCTTCAGAACTGTTCCGGGCTACGTCAGCAGGCCTGGCAAGGAACAGGCTGACACGCGGGACCCTGTCCCAAGAGTGACCCTTGCTGGATCTCCACGGAGGACACACGTCCTACCAGTAATCGGCTTCCTGCCAGGACCCCGGTCTGGAGCTGTTATCACCGGGGACACACTCGCGTGTGTCGGGAGTCCTGTTCCACGGGCAGGGGTATGTGCCAGATCGACAGAAATGACGGAAATAGGCCCAACTTGCCCTAATACGATTCATTGGCTTTCTGAAGAGTGGCTGTTAAGTTTTTCCTTCCGGGGACCCCTTATTCCTGGCAGATGTCTCCGCCGGACTACTCCCACCTACACTCATTTACTCCTTTGTGAATTGATGGGATGTTTTTGCCTTCCAAAAATAGTATGACTAGTATGAAAGTAGTTACATTTTAAGGTGACTCGTTTAGGGACATCTTACAGGAGATTCAACTGTCCGTTGCCCTCTAGACCCCAAAACTCCCTGATGATAATAGTTGTCACAGCAGTAATGATCGTAATAATACTCATTCGTGTGCATCGAGGCTATTCTAAGCTCCTTACGTGGGCCACCTAGTTTAGTCCTCACACCATTAACGTGTGTGATGCTAATGGTAGCTTCGTTAATATCCCCATCTCACAGACGAGGAAGCAGACACAAAGCAGTGAGGTCATATGCCCAAGGTCATGGTGGGCATAGGGTAGAAGTGAGACTGGGACCCAGGCAGGCTATCTCCAGAGCCCACACTCTTGACCTCTACACCAGGCACTGACCGCAGTCCTCGTCCCACCATCCCTCCCCTGGCCGCCAAGCCACATTGACCTTACTCTTATACAGAAAGTCTTCTTCTCTGGTAGTCACGTTCAAGGAGAAGAAGGTAGTACCCCCCAAAGGGGTGGCTGTGGTCATCTCGATCCTGGGAAGAAAAAAAGACGAAATTTCGTTTAACACCAGCGCGAGCTTTACGATGCCTGTATGATGCCTCTTTTGTCTTCCCCTGGATGCTGGAGAAGAGTCAAGCAAGGCGGCTTCTCTTGGAGGCAAGTAAATACAAGGCCTTTTACCATGTCCTAAGAATTAAAAACAACATCTGACATGTGTAAAGAACGTCTGACATTGTTCAAAACAGCTTAAATTAATCCAACAATATTTATTAAATTTTTCCTAACTAGGTGTCACCCAGAATGTCCAAACCGATCTTCTAGAAAACTGTGTGAGGGAGGCTATGATTGTCATTTTACAGATGAAATTGAAGGCCCCAAAGCTTCACGGAGCCCCAAGTTTGAATTTAACCCAGGACAGCCATCTCCTGTGCTGCTGGGATTCTCAGCATGTCGCGACGATGCCTGTTTTCAGAAGCTTTGCAATCTAAGGCAGCAAACATACATAAATACGTAAATAAATACACAAGCAAGCAGCTGGAAAATTTAACTATGCTATTAAGCAGTCCGTGACATGAGCCATCCCTGGGCTGTGAAGAATGGCTTCAAGGAAAAGCTAAATCTGAATGGGCCTTGAGAGGGGGACACGATCTGGGATGGCAGGACAGAGAATAAAGGCCGGGCTGCACAAAGCCCTCAGTGGGAAGAGGGCTGAGTGTCCACCAGGCACCAGGCTCTGTCACAGGCGCCTTCACACACTCTGTCGGCTCACCCGTTCATCTTCTCAATTGTCACGTTCTGCTGCCGAGCAAACTGAGTCTCCGAGCGGTTGAGTGAAGGGACGAAAGTCACACAGCGAGGAAGACGCAGACCTTGGACCCAAATATCTTCTCCGAATGCACCGTATAGCTTCTTTCCCTGACAGTGGCGGGGATCCAAATCCACAGGCCTGCGATCTTACACTTGAGGAGTGAGTGGGGGTACGCGGTTACTGCCATGTCACACCACCTGGCACAGGTGTCGAGATCGTCCCCCAGGAAGCACATTCTGAGCATACGGTGGTATCCACACTTGCTCTGAACAACAGGCATGGCGAAGAGGAGGGACACGAACGAGGTTTCTCTACTTCAGGCAGCACTTTTACTACAGCTGCTGACAGTTCACAGGCTGGTGAAGGATGGCCACCAAGAAAAGAATGATCCAGGCCTATCTGTAATGCTAAGAAGCCATAAGGCTTCACCATGGTCACTCTGCCTTCCGGAGAAGAGATATTCTACACATCTAACACGATATTTGCACGCAAATTTGTTTTCTTGTTTTCTTTTTTAAAGAAGATTTTATTAATTTATTTGAGAGGCAGAGAGAGCGTATGCACAAGCAGGGGGAGCAGCAGAGAGAGAGGGAGAAGCCGACTCCCTGCTGAGCAGGGAGCCCGATGCGGGGCTCGATCCCAGGACCCTGGGATCATGACCTGAGCCTGAAGGCAGACTGAGCCACCCAGGCACCCAATTTGTTTTCTTTTTAAAATAAATATTTTTAAATTATAAATAATAATGTAAAGGAGCCCATGTATCCAGCACTCAGACTGAACAAATGTTCACGATCATATCCTCCTCAGTTCCTTATTAAGGAAGAAAAGTGAGACTCAATTGAAATTTTTTCTACTCTCCCCTACCTCATTTCCTCTCTCCCCCGAAGTAACCACTACCTAGGCCATTAGTGTGTATTCTTTTCATCAAAGTTTTAAAATGTTTACCTCATCTGTATATGCCCACAACACTGTGGAGACTGTGGGTCTATGTATTTACTGCGCAGATACTCACCGAGCACCTTCTAAGTGCCTGACTCTGGGCAGGTGCTGGGAGCACACTAGTGAAATGCAAGACAGACTCCTTGCCTCCAAAAGCTCACGTTCTAGTGAGAGAGAGAGAGAGACTGGAGGTTGGATCACAGCATTCTCGGGCTCAAAAAAACAATCGTCTCCCAGTGCCCACACTTGAACAGCTGGCAGCGAAACCCCNCGCCCACAACACTGTGGAGACTGTGGTTCTATGTATTTACTGCACAGATACTCACCGAGCACCTTTAAGTGCCTGACTCTGGGCAGGTGCTGGGAGCACACTAGTGAAATGCAAGACAGACTCCTTGCCTCCGAAAGCTCACGTTCTAGTGAGAGAGAGAGAGACTGGAGGTTGGATCGCAGCATTCTCGGGCTCAAAAAAACAATCGTCTCCCAGTGCCCACACTTGAACAGCTGGCAGCGAAACCCCTTCACTGGCTGTTTCCAGCCTCTCTTTCCAGCCTCTCTGCTCCTCACGCCAACCTCTGCCAACTGCTATGACAACGGACCACTCCATCCTCCCCCGTCATTCCTGGTCTTTGCGGCCAGTGGACGGGCTGCCCCAGCTCCGGCCTCCCCAGGTCCCCACAGTGGGCGTCTCCTGAGAGTTCCCACCTCTGGGCCGCAGCTCCCCCCGGCCCACTTCCCCCGATCCTGATGGAAATGGAAATGGCACGTCATCTGCGTCCAGGCCGGGGGCTCTGGTGGCTTGTGGCCTGACCCACCCATGGGGGCCTCAGCCCAGAATGCCCCTCTCTGCCTTCTTCACTTTCTCTGCCCTCCTTTAAGCCATGGGGCCCTGCCTAAAAACCCACAGTTCTTGTCTGTCCCTTCCTCCCAACGACCAGATCCTCGGGACTCCCATGACTCGGGCTCTCTCAAGGAGCCCTGCGCGGCTCTGCCTGACCTCCTCACACCTGTCAACCTTTTTTCCCCGCTGCTCTGCCTGTCTCCTGACCTCCCCAAACAGGCCCACTGGCCATGCTCCCCTGCCAGTTCCCCCTCCAAAATGAACACATCCCTCAAGATCGAGCCCAGCCATTCCCAGGAAGGCTCCCGCCTCCCCCAGCCAGAATTAGCCATCCGTCCCCTGCTCCCACAGCAGCATCACGACAGCATGTGTCTTGGTTGCTCTGACAGTTAACCTTCCATGTTCGCTGTCAGGTCCTTGAGGGTAGAGGCCGTTTGGGGTCTGTGTCATATCCTCCTACTTCTCCCAGATAAATTGTCTGGCTCTTCTCACCTTTGCCAGTAGAAGTACTGAAGCAGGTGATTGAACTCCTCCCAGCTTGGTTTGCTCGTTTGTAAAATGCGGTAGCTTTTCCCAAGGGAGCTGAGGGTTCAAGGTTAAGGAGGGAAAGTGCTTTCGGTGCCCAATAAATGGTAGCTCTTTGTATTTTCATGGGTATTAGCAAATATTTGCTGAACTCAGTTAGAGACAGGTGGCTCTGGAGCTCAAAACAAGAAAAAATTCTTTCTATAAAAATAAATTNTTTCGGTGCCCAATAAATGGTAGCTCTTTGTATTTTCATGGGTATTAGCAAATATTTGCTGAACTCAGTTAGAGACAGGTGGCTCTGGAGCTCAAAACAAGAAAAAATTCTTTCTATAAAAATAAATTTGGACTCATGTGAGAATACAGAATGAACGTCTCCCCCCCCACCTCACCCCGATACTCCTGAGGACAGGCACCTGCCCCCCATCCCCCACCATTCCCCATCCCATCATAAAGGATTTTATGATGCATTTGCCTAAACCTTCTGCTTCTATCCCCACCAATGTCAAGCTGAGAAGACTCACCAATAATGTTTTCCTACAATTCCTTTTAAAAACAGAGAAGAGAGACAAATAGGTAGCCACTGACCGAGGATCACTTAGTGAGAGAGGTATGGCATAATCCCCAGGTAAGCTAAACCCCGCCATGGACACATCCTCCGTTGGACCAACACGCACAAAAATAACAGACGCCACTGCCCAAGTGCCCGCTACGTGCCCAGATTGCTTTGGTCAGGCATTTTCTTCTTTAACCCATGCTTTGATTTAATTAGCAAATGCCAGGTGAAATAGGTTTTCCTTGCCCCTGGATCAGATGAGGACCCCAAGGTTTGGGGCTCTGAAGCCACCTCCCCGGCTTACACAGTCTGGAAGATGCGGAACCGGCCTACGGGCCTGGCCCTGCAAACTTCAAAGCCTGTAGGATCCCCACTGCCGGTCCCTGTAGGGCTAGAGGGGCTCCTGACAGGTTACTATGGAAACCTGCACGGGCACGCGCGCACGCGGGCGCGCACACACACANGAAGCCACCTCCCCGGCTTACACAGTCTGGAAGATGCGGAACCGGCCTACGGGCCTGGCCCTGCAAACTTCAAAGCCTGTAGGATCCCCACTGCCGGTCCCTGTAGGGCTAGAGGGGCTCCTGACAGGTTACTATGGAAACCTGCACGGGCACGCGCGCACGCGGGCGCGCACACACACACACACACACACACTGACCAGTAATGCAGCTGCCCAAGGCCACCGGGACACTGAGTTCTCCGCAGACCCTTCAAGGTGACCTTGCGGGTGCCCAGTTCTGGGTGCAGACCTCCTTTCAGATGGGCGGCTGTTCTTCTGAGGGGACAGAGAGTCATCTCAGAGTATATCTTGCCTTATGTCAGGGCCCAAGGCTCTCAATTACATCTCTGTTCCTGCCACATCAGAGAAGGTGGGAGGAGGGTGGTGGGACATCGTTAGCCAAGGCTGTGGGTGTTTTCATGTGTGGGACCCAGCGTTCTTGTTAACCAAGTGAGGCCCAGCGGGGGCATTTCCGTATCCAGTGTGTCTGTGACCAGGTCCGTGGCCGCAGACAAGCAAGGAGGTGCAGGGAGGGTGAGAAGGGTTTTCACTACCAGGGGTTAATTTAGTAAGAAGAAGAAGAAGAAATCATGTCCCAGCATGGTGCTTTGTGATGGAGGTCTCATTCAATCCTCAGCCCTCTCGGGTAAGGAAGGTGCAATCACCGCCCCTTCGACAGATGAAGAAACAGGCTCACAGCAGAGAAGCAATCAACCTAAACTCACAAGGCTAACAGGGAGCCGCGCTAGGATTCGAGTGAGGGTCTGTCCTATCCTGCAGCCCCTTCTCCGCACACCCTCGTTGGACTGCCTCCCAGGAAATGGGCAAGACACAAATGGCCCGGCACCCAGGCCCTGAATCAATGAAGGGCTTTGATGAGAAAAGCCACACAGGCTGGGGCTCAGCCCCTGCCCCAGACCCTTGACTGGTCCTCTCTGTCAGGTCCCTGCCCTTGGCCACACTGTGAGCCTCTGTCTTCAGCACAGCCTTAATCACGTTGACAGAATCTACAAGGAGCTACTGTTCCCTTGGGTTGTTTACAAACGGTCCTGTGTGGGAGGTCAGTCTGGGAAGTGATGGAAGGTCAGGACCATTTACTCTCTGAGTCACTCCTCTCTGCCTACCCCTTGGTCAAGTGTTAGAGCCATATCTGGAAGATAAACATTGCCAGATCCCACCTGTCCCCCACGACTCTACCCCCGTGGTACCCTCCATCCCCCTGGCCTGGCCTAAAAGTTCCTCCCTGGATAACACAACAAAGAGGCTACCAATACTGGCCGACCACCACTCAACTGGCCAACTGTAACCCAGAGTAGGTAACCCATGAATGCCCTAGACCCACCAAACCACTGGGATTGATCTATCCTCATCACCCAAAACATGGAAGATTCAGCATGACTTGGTTTCTTCCACAGACGTGAACTTCACTACTCCCAAGCAGCCCCTTGAGTTTGGGGATGTTTTTTCAGAAAATTAACCTTCGTGTTGAAACCAAAATATCCCTCCTGATAATTTTCATTTATTGGTCCTAATTCTCTTGCCACAAAGATAAATGTGCTACTGCTTACACATGACAACCTTCCAGGTTTAAAATCACTTCCATGTTATGAAAGGTGAAACCAAACTTTAGGTTTGGAACAGTGACGGCGGCACATCAATTTTACGTCCCACCAATAGGTGGCGCTAGTAGCAGGCTACAGTTTATCCCGTTTACCCTAACCAGCAAACGGTTGGTAAATGTCCTGTGAACCCAACCTGTTTTTAAGTAAAGGAGCTTTATGCCCTTGAAAACAGCAATGGTATGTTCTCTGATTATTTTTTCCCCAGGACAAATATTCTAAGCTCCTTCAAACGATCTTCACCATGATAGTGTCCTTCGTGGGTTCCTCATTTCTCTGTCAATGACCCCCTTCGATACAGCCCCTAGAACCAGACGCATAACTCCAGAGGGGGCCTGAAATGTCCAGAATGACAATTGTCTTGATACTTACCAGACCTGAGCCTGAATTCTAGCTCTGTGACCTTGGTCGACTTTCCTCACCTCTTGGTTTCTGATTTGTGAAACAGGAGTTACAAGCTCCAGAAGGTTGTTGTGAGAATTAACAGAGATGAAACATATAATATACTTAGCACAGTGGCTGAGCACAAAGTCTATTGATGTTATGCTGGATTCATGCAAACAAATAGCTCATTACCCTGACAGGCAGTCACAGCATACACACCCTACTGATACACTCCCAAACCTTTTCCAGACTTATTCTTACGCTTGTTTATGGTCAATCAAAGGCCTGAGGTCGGTAAGTGGAAGGGCTTTGTAAACTGCAAAGTGCTTTGGAAATGCAAGGCAACAGCAGCCACATGATGACCGGGCAACATTACGATCAGCGGCTGCCCAGTAACCGGGTCTCCATTACGCTCTTGTGCAAATGTCATTTTGCACTTGAGTGCAAGACTTTGCATTGGCCCCTGTTAGCCTTGACCTTGCTGGTGTGGGCCCTCAGGAGAGAAAGTCCAGCTCCTCCTGGGTGGCTCTCAAGACCTCCTGGAGGTGTTGTGACAGAGCGCATTGTCTATGAGCTCACGCCCAGCGATCTTGGCCTCACCTCTGACCAGCTCTATAAGCCAGGACACTTTTTAGGCTTCCGTGTTTTTGGTTGTAAGGCAGGGCCCGCTATCTTGTAAGCCTGCGAAAATCGGGAAGATAGTTACCCGGCACGGTGCCTGGTGGATGGTGGGTGAGTGGTAAAGCTCAGCTCCTGGCCCCTTTTCTCCTTTCTCTTCTGTCCTCAGTCTGTGCTCTCCCTGCTCTCCTTGGACCTTGAGCTCCCAGTTCTCCACCCAGCCAAGTGTTTGCTGCATGTGGTCAAACTCAAGTATGAACAGGGAGGTCAGAGAACCAGACCCTGAAGCTGCATCCCAAGGAGGGGATCTGAAGAGGGATTCACTAGAACTTCTGGAGGGTTTGACCTTCTCTTCCATTTCCTCTGAGGAACAGTAAGACCTCTGCCAGGAAGGCAAGAATCCTCATGGGACTGGGAGAGCACATGGGGATTGCCAGATGGAGAGGGGAAGAGGATGCCACCGGTTCCTAACTGGGGTGAGAACCAGGAGACCAGGGTTCCCACTGCTGCTGACTGGCCACGTGACTTTGGAAAGTCCTCTCCCTTCTCTGGACCTTGGTTTTCCTGTCTCTAAAATGGTCCAGTTTGGGGGTGATCACTAAGGGGCTTTCAAATCTGTGGTTCTATTGCTCTGCAGCCAACCGTGGCTTAACTGAAGAAACAGTGTTTTCCAAAAGCTCATCCTTCCTTGCAGATTCGGACTCTGGGGATGTTAGGAGAGGGAAGACAGCATGCGCAGTTTAGGCTGGAAGGCGGGAGTCCTTCCTCACAGGCAGCTGGCGCCGGAACAAACCAGGGAGAACTCCACCGAGGGGATGGGACTTGGCAGCAGCATCCTATGGGGCTCAAGGAACAAACCTTCAAACATTCCGTCGGCTACGTAGTGACCCGAGTCTGCCTGAATCCTTAATGCCCACCACCTACACTCTCCATTCCTGATGGGTTTCACATCATCTCCCCCACCCCGTCTGCCCTGTCTGCACGACTCTGTCCCACTGTGTGTCACAGCTCCCAAAGGTGGGGTCTGAATTGGCTTAATGCTCCCCTGAACTTGGGGCCATACACAATCACACACTGAATACATATTCCTTATGGCAGGTTCCGGAAATTAGGAAGTACATTGCTTGTTTCATGTATGTATCCTCCCATCCATTCCTGTACCCACCCACCCATCTATCATACACACATTCATCCTTCTATCTGTCCTTCTGTCCATTTTCCCTGTCATTCACTCCACCAGAGCCCACCCTGTACACAGCATTAAGAGGATTCAAAGACCATGGGGATCGCATCCCTACAGCTCAGACACTGAGGATGAGAATGGAATTGTTTCCTTTTTAAAAAAGATTTTATTTATTTGAGAGAGAGAGAGAGAGAGAGAGCATGAGTGGGGGGAGGGACAGCAGCAGAGGGAGAAGCAGACTCCCACCCGAAGCAGGGAGCCCGATGTGGGGCTTGATCCCAGGACCCTGAGATCATGACCTGAGCTGAAGGCAGACGCTTCATTGACTGAACCACCCAGGTGCCCCTGGAATTGTTTCCTTTAAGAATCTTTCCTCCAATCAATACTGAGTGGGGATCACCGCCCCTGAGGCCTAGCCCAGCACGGATCGCTGAGGCACATGATCAGTATCGTGCTGATGTCCTGTGGAAAAAGCAGTGCCCTTGGGATCTGGAAGTCCAGGTTTCATACCCACCACATCTATTAAGTCTTATTGACCCACCCTGTCAAATTCTGGCTTGAACATCCTCTATTTCTGATTTTTGTGGCCCACACTTTAATGAAAGGTGCCCCCAGCGAGCTTCCCACCAGGACCTGCAAGCGTGATAAGTTCCGTGCACTAACAGTTATAAATAGAAATCCCAGATGAAAGTAGTCACAAGGCAGATTTGTGCCTAGTGCCAAAAGGGCGGCACAGGCCGTGCCAGGAGTCAGCAGGAGGGAGACCTGTGGGCGTTGTGGCCGAGATTGACCAAGAGCTGGAATGTAACCCGTGGCTTCCATTTGCCCTGGGTCTTGGGGTGCAAGACAACGGCCAGCTCCCAGGAGTCCTCAGACTCCACCCGAGCCCTCATGTAAGCCTCCATGTGTCCCACTGGCCCCAAGGGGGGAGAAGGGTTAAAAGGTTAAAAAGTTGATGCCCCTAAGGGAATAGGTCAGAGGGAAATAATTCCCCCTTGACATGCTAGTTGGGACGGGGTGCGAACGACTAGGACAAAGTGCTAAGCCCTGGGCTTCTAACGTTTCCTCATTTAATCAACACAAGGCAGGTGTTTTTATGACCACTTTGCCGACAGGAAACAGAGGGTCAGAGAAGTTAAGTGACTTGCTCAGAGTCTCCCAGCAAGTGAGTGCAGGAGCTGAGTCTCAAACTCGGACCTTCTATCTTGAAATTGCCCATAGCCGCCAAGCCTCCTGGGGGTAAGGAATATTCCTGGGGACACTCTGAGGGTCGGCGGCCCTGCTGGCCAGGACTGTGCTCACCCTTCTTTCTCCTTGTTGATATTGTGAGCCCAAGCGGTACGACTAAAGTCCAGAGGGCGGCAGGGCTCCTCAGCCACGGCCCTGTTCACGTGTGATAATTCCGTGCTGTGGGGGCCGCCCTGTGCACTGCAGGATCCCTGGCCTCTAGCCCCGAGCTGCCAGCGCACCCCCAAGTTGTGATCACCAAACACGTCTCTAGACTTGACAAGGGTCCTCTGGGAGGCAAATCGCCCCAGGCCGAGAACCACTGGAGCAGAGCTAGAGGCCCGTCTCTCAACAGTTCCCTATCCTTTCTACCCAAGGAAGTCTAGACAGCAAAGAAAATGTCCAGTCTGTACTTACGTCTGGGGGACAGTGATGGTGCCGGTGACTGCAATCAGCTGCCCGTCCATCCGGCGCTTGCTGAGGACCCGATACCATGCTGAGTGCTCCACGTGCATTTCCTTGCCTATGTCACCTCTGTTTTCCCGAGGAGGGAAGTGAGGCTCAGAGAGGTTAGGTAACCGGCCCGCCGTCTCAGTGCTAATATACGGCAGAGCTAGGAGGCGTTGGTTTCCTAGGGCTGCTGTAAGGAATTACCACAACCGAAGTGACTTAGAACAACACAGGTTAATTTTCTTATAGTTCCAGAGGTCAGACGTCTACAGTCAGTCTCACTGGGGTAAAATCAAGGGGTCGACAGGACCGTGTTCCTCTCGGAGCCTCTAGAAGAGAATCTGTTTCCTCACCCGTTCTAGCTCGGACAAGTCACTGGCATTCCTTGGCTTGTGGCCCTGTCTTCCACCTTGCCCTTCAAGCTCACGGTATAGCATCTTCCTGCATCTCTGTCTCTGACCTCTGCGTCCATCATGGTGCCTCCTCCTCTCTGGTCTCCTGCCTCTCTCTTCTAAGGACTATTGTGATTACACTGGCCACACCGGGTAATTCAGGATCATCTCCCCATCTCATAACCCTTAACTTAATCACACCTGCAAACTCCTCTTTGCCACGAACAGGAACATGGTCCCAGGTTTTGGGAATTAGGATGTGAATACCACTGGGGCCGTCACTCAGCCTTATACATAGGATTTAGACTCTCGTCTCTCAAGGTTTGGGAACTATTCTTTTAATTAATTACTTTATTTTAGGGAGAGAGAGAGATTGTGGGCATGAGCAGGGGGAGGGGCAGAGGGAGAGGCGGAGAATCTCAAGCTGATTCCATGTTGAGCCGATGTGGGGCTTGATCTCATGACCCTGAGATCATGACCTGAGCTGAAATCAAGAGTCAGACTTGGCTCAACCAACTGAGCCACCCAGGAGCCCCAGAACTATTTTTATCTTTTAAAAACTGCAAGGGGGGAGGCACTGTCTGGCTCCATCAGTGGACCCTGTAACTCTTGATCTTGGGCTTGTGAGTTCGAGTCCCACGTCAGGTGTAGAGGTTACTTAAAAAAGTAAAAAAATAAAATCTTAAAAAAAAAACTGCAGAGAGGCTTCGGGTTACACAGAGCAGATGGAGGGACAAGAAGCATTTGTCCCTGCTTCCACCCCAAAAGGAATCCCCTTTTGGCCACAGCCAAAGGGAAAGGAGAGGAGAAACCACACTGGGGAGAGGCTGATTCAGATTTGAAAGCTGGCACGCTGATGCGGTCGGTGAGACTCTGCAGCCTGGAAAAGGCTGAGGACCAAACCTGCAGCCTGGGGGGGATCCCATAAAAGGGGATCACGCTAAAGCAGCTCACTCAGGAAAGCTTGTGAATGGGGGTGACAGATGCCCCCAAAAGTCAGGTGCCACCTGGGGTTGAAAAAAGGAAGACGCAAACTTGTGAGAAGAGCAGCTCAGCTCCAGCCCCGTCAACCCCGCCCACCACCACCTCGTCCTCCCTGCCTTAGGCCTCCTCTGTCCTGCACGATCTGGTAGGTTCGCCCCTACAGAGAGCGAATCAGGAGGTAGAACTGCGCTGCCCAATGTGACAGCCCCATGTGGCCACCTACATTTAAATGAAAACTAAGTTAAACAAAGATTACAGTTCAGTGCCTTAGTCCCACCAGCCACATTTCAAGTGCTGACTCTTTACTGTGCCTCGCGGCCCCCGTATTGGGCAGTGCGGGTCTAGAATGTGTCCAGCACTGCATAAAGTTATATGGGGCAGTGGTGTGCTCTAGACCCCGGCCATCCAAAATGTGGTCCTTGGATCAGCAGCACCGGCAGCTCTGAAGCCCTTGTGAGGAATGCAGAATGTCGGGCCACTCCGGGAGTACCAGACAAGAATCTGGACGTGAATCTGCCTTGTACAAGGTCCCTAGGAGATTCAGTGCACACCTGACTTCGGGACTCAGAGCTCTGGGAGAAACCTAGTGCTGGTGGGGGTTAATTCCTGGCTGGAATGGGGCTGAGGGAAAGTCTAAATCATGCGGTGGGGGGGCTCACCCAGTCCCCTTAGCCCCTTGGGCCAGAACTGGGACATCCAGGCATAGCCTCCAGGCAGGAAATTCAAGAGGGTCTGGGGAGACTGACCAGACAAAGAGAACAGGCTACAGATACTGACTGAAGTTACAGGAGCCTCCATGAAATGACCAGCGTCCTGCCAATCAGCCAATGATGTCACTAGTTGACAAGCCCACCCCTACACCCAGAGCTTCTCAGGAAAAAAAAATTTTTTTTAAATGAGCTTTTTAAGGGTGCCTGGGTGGTTCAGTCCATTAGGCATCTGCCTTCGGCTCAGGTCATGATCCCAGGGTCCTGGGATCGAGCCCCATGTCCAGCTCCCTGCTCAGCGGGGAGCCTGCTTCTCCCTCTGGCTGCTGCTCCCCTGCTTGTGCTCTCGCTCTCTCTCTCAAATAAATAAAATCTTAAAAAAAAAAATAAATGAGCTTGTTAGTGCCTTACTCTGAAACAAAAACAGAGAGCCAAGGGTCAATAGACCTTTGGGGATAAAAGCCTCAAACATGATAACAGACAACAAACAAAACAGATGAAAAGCGGAAGGCATTTAAAATAAACGGACGCCGAAGAAAACGTCTCCGAGAGATAAGACACTGCATCTGTTAAACAAGAACAGGGTGCTATAAGAAAAGAATATTCTGAAAACAAGAAAGGGTGCCAAGAAATAAAAAATCTGACAAAAACTTCAATAGAAGGGTTGGAAGATGAGAAAATGTCTCATAAAGTGGAACAAAAAAGATAAAAGTAGGTCAGAACAGAGTCCTCCAGGAGGTCCAACATCCTATTAACAAGAATTCCAGAAATGATTAAAAAGACAAAATCAAGGGGAGGAAATTTTCAAAGAATTCCTGAAAATTTCGCAGAAATGTAGGCACCAAGTTTTCAGAATGAGAGGACCCCAGAGTCGCCAGAACAATGAGTAAAGAAGACCCACAATAGGGCTCATCATTATGCCTTTCCAGAACACAGGGCGGAAAGAAAATATCTCATATGTGTCTATATGTGTCTGCAGATTCTTTTAAAAAAATAAGGTCAAATACAAATAAAAGGACCCACGATCGGATGAAATGGGAATTTGGTAGGAGCAGCACAGGAGCTCCGAAACAGCTCTCCAAAGTTCTGAGGGAAAATAATTTCCAGCCAGAAGAGTACAGCAAGCCAAACTAAATATCGAGTGGAAAGGTAGAGGAACGTTTTCTGGCATGCGGAGCTTCCAAAAAAAAAAAAAAAATCCCCCCTCACCCCAAGCATCTTTCCCTGGGGGGCTCGTGGAGGACAGGCCGCCCTAGAGTGGAGGAACAAACTAGGCATGAAAGGACAGGGGCTCCAGGGACCCGGAGAGCCCGGGGGCGGGGGGCAGGGGCGCCCTGCCGCGGCCTGGGGGTCGCAGTCTGACTCGGGGGAGGACGGAGGTGCAGGGAGGCTCTGCCAGCCGGAAAAAGGGAAACTGGCAGATTTTCTGATGTGTTGGTGCAATCTGAAAGATCTACTCGTCTCTGGAAGAGTTTGGGGAATGAATTCATGATAGAGAAATAAGCTTCCCCAAAGGACTTAAGGACCAAAAACCTCCTTTCTACCCCTCAATTTCTCGTTCACCCCTCCTCGGTCCCTGTGGTGGTCCTGGGAGGCAACTGCTTGTGGTCACAGAACTCTGTGGAAGCCAGTCTGAAAACTACTGAGTCCACAGCCCTCTCCTTGCACACGGGGAAACTGAGGGCCAGCGAGGCACCCGGGGCACAGGGAGAGAGGAAGGTTCATTGGTAGTCAATTTGGTACGTTTTCGAGACCTCCTTGTTGATTCATTTGAGACAAGATCAGTGACAACAATAGTAAGAACCAAACCAAACCTGGAGGAACCAGCTGGTGGGCCACCAGGGAGACCCCACCCGGCCCTCACACCGCCCCCAGCCCCGCTCTCAGCCACCCGCTGTGAGACAGGACGTGTCTAAAAAGCACTGACCCGGGTTTCTGAACTGCTTCTAACTGCCGTCCGTTAGAGCACGAACACACAGAGGAAATGGAGTTTTGTACCGCAAGGACCAGGCAACTGTAAATTTCTTGGTGGGGGGCAATGGGGGTGGGAGTGCAGGGCAAAAACCAAACCGAGACGGGCACCAGCAATGTCCTGGGCACCATGTGCTGACCCATGTGCTCTGACCCCCAGCACTCCTGGGTGGCTCCTCACTGTCTAAGAACCAAGGCCAGACTCCCGTAATCTGGATTTGCCCCTAAAACCAACCTTTCACTGGTCTTGCTTTTGATTCTCTGCTCTCCCTCTGCCTTTTCCAAGCACCTGGCGGACCTCCAAGTGTTTGTGGTGAATGAGTTTAGGGTATAGATGCTGTCTGGACGATCTGCACTTGCTCGTGGAATTCTAAGAAACCTAGGACCTACTCTGTCATTTTAGCACGTGACCTTCTTGCCTAGTCTGTGGGGCTCAGCATCTTAGCTACTTAACAGAGACATGGCCAGCGCTCTGACGGCGAGGCCTGCTGTAGGGCATAAGAACCTTGGGCTGCAAGTTGGGAGAACCTCTGCTACTTATTTGCTGTGTGACCTTGGGCAAGTCGTTTGTTCTGTCTGGACTCTGGCTTGTTCTGCAAAATGCACAGCTGGGACCCAGTGAACCCCCTCTCCCGTGCCTCCCATCTTGGGACTCGCCCAGCCTCCCGGTTTGGTTCAGGACAGGGCCCCTCGCCCTCCCCAACTCTTGCTGGCCTTCCACACCCTCCATTCCATAGAGAACACCCCTGCCCTTTCCTGCCCAAGTCCAGGCCTGGCAGGCACTGGGCTGCAGAGAGGACAGGAGGTGGGGAAACCACCCCAGCCGTTCAAGCCGCCCGCGGGGAGAGCTGGCCCGTGGCCAGTCACAATAGGCCTGGAGCTACAGAGGGGCATTTGTCTGGGGGACCCATGGTTTCTTTTAAACCTTCCCTCTGGCCTTTGGCCCGCTGCCTCTCTTTGCTCCCCACCCTCTGAGGCGGCAGGGCCAGCCCCTGGCGTTGTTAGGAGGTGGACCTGAGCGTCCCCTCTGTGTGCTGCGAAAATGGGCAAAAGAAAGGAGGCGGGAAGAAGGGCAGGGGAGCCACACATGTGGGGGGCGAGGGGAGGGTGGGTGGAGACTGGAGTCGGGGGGGCCATAGGGAGCGTTTAGGAGGAGAGGGCTAGTCCCCGACTCCCTCACCGACCAGGCAAGCCACCCAGAGCCAGGTACTTCCTTCCCCGCTCCAGGCCTCAGTTCTCTCAGCTTTAAAGTGGGAATGATTGTCCCACCCTCACCGCGGTGAGGACCAAATTAAATAAAATGAGGAATTTGCAAACAGTGTGTTGTAACGAAGGAAAGCACTTGGACTCAGAGGGACCCCAGCTCAAATGCCACATCAGTCACCTCTAAACTCACTGTCACGGGCAACTTATTTACCCTCCGTGAGCCTCGTTTTCCCCATCTGAGGAAGCCAAGATACGTGTGCAGGGCTTGAACGAGAACTGACAGAAAGTGCCCTGCCCAACAAAAGCATGTGAGTGAATGAAGAATTGGTCAGGGCCATATCATGACTTTTGTGCTCTCCCCCCCAAAATAAATTTTCATGGGCTCTGAATATTTTCTTTTTTTCCGATGTGAAAAAAATCGTGAGAAAAAAAATGTGAAGAAATATGCGATGTGAGGGAAAAAAATGGAAACATTTTCTTCCCCTCTAAAAGTTGGTTTTCTACTCCCCCCGATTTTCAAAGAAGTTAAAATATTTTGTAGGGCCCTTAAGAGTTTCGTGAGCCTTGTGTCTGCTGTGCCCAGTGGGGAAGCCAGCCCTGGTCCTGCTTCCGGGTTCTCTCAGGGCTGACCTGTCCTGGGTGCCACCTCAATCAAAGGCCTGATGGTCCCCGGTGTCACCTCTGAAGAATTGCCCATGGAACTCAGAGTCCTAGAACACCGACACCTCATACCCACAGAGCTGAGCCCAGGGGCCCCTGTCTTTGCCGGGCCCCCTGGCTTCAGTGCTGGGTGAGCCCTGTCCTGAGGCTGACAGCCTGGGAGAATCCAGGGCCCCGGGTGTGTGAGCTGGGCCTGGCTGCCAAGGAGCTGCGGTGGGGGACCATGGACACTTAGCAGGCGGTCACGATTGCTCCCGTTGGGTCCTCCTCTGTGCCTAGCACTGGGCTTGGGCCTTCGTGTTCACAAGCTCATGTAATCCTCATTGCACCCTTTCTGCTTTACACCCAAGGAAACCGAGGCTCAGAGAGGCCCAGCAACCCACCCAAAGTCACAGAGCTACCAAAGCAGGGGTGGGACCTGGTCTTCTGCTTCCCAAACCGGGGGTCCCCCAGCACCCAGCCACCTCCCAGCATCCAGCACTCCAACCCCAGAATCAAAGGGAACATGGAAGGGACTTTTAGGGTGTGCAGAATGTGCAAGGCAGTGTGAGTCTGGGGTCTAAGGAAATAGAAAAACGAGCGGGAAGGGTGGAAGGGCTGTGCCAGGGCCCCCACTTACACCTGGGGGTGCTGAGCAGCATGGGGCAGGGAGCGAGGGTGTGAGCATGGGCCTCCACGGGCTGGTGTGTCCCCAGGTGGCCCCCAGGGAACTAGGCCAGGTGGGGCTGTTGCTAAACACGCTAAGAGGTGCTTCATTTCCTTGCCCAGCTGCCCAGAGCCACATCTGTTTACACACGAATTACAGCAGATGCCGTGCTCAGCCAGAGCCTGCCCGGTTCAGGGACCACGGACGGCCTCAGGAGGAGGGGCGCAGAGTCGCAGAAGAAGAGGCTATTTGCGGGCCGGGGACCTCAGGCCCTGGAGTTCACTAAGGGGGTGACTCCTAGTTGGGGAGAGCGCCCCATCTCCACCCCAGGCATCCCACAGCCAGTTGGAGTGAGACACGCCCCGAGAGTGACTCTCCACCCACAGCAGGGCGGACGGAGCAGGCCCCTCCACTCTCACACGCCATCAGCTGCCCAGCCACCCCAGAGACCTTGGGAGCAACAGACCTGACCCTGCTCTCCTCTGCCTGGCCCTGCAGCAGCCTCTCATCAGCCAGGAGGAATCAAGTCCAAACTCCCTAGCGGGTTTTTCACGGCCCAGCAGCGTTTAGACACGCGTTTTCCGATATGGTAGCCACGGTTCACTGCACCTGCTGAGTCCTGGGAACGTAGGAGATGAGATGTGTTGAGCCTGCAAGACACCCATGGGATCTCGAAGACCGAGTACAAAATAAAGGAATTGAAAATAGCTTGTGAGTAATGTTTTAACATTGATTACCTGGTTGAGAATATTTGGGATATACTGGGTTAAATAAAATATATTCTCATAGTGTATTTAACCTGTTTCTTTTTACTTTTTTATTTTTAATTCTGTTTTAGAAAGGGCGAGAGAGAGAGAGAGAGAGAGAGAATCTTCAGCAGACTCCATGCCCAGTGCAGGGCCCGATGCAGGACTCGATCCCATGACCCTGAGATCATGACCTGAGCCAAAACCAAGAGTCTGATGCTTAACAGACTGAGCCACCCAGGTGCCCCTCTTTTTACTTTTGAAACGTGGCTCCTAGAACATTTAAAATGACATGAGTGGCGCTCCTAACACTACCTTGGACAACACTGGTTTACACGCTGTCCTCTCTTTGCTGCCTCTCCCACACCACTGCCTCATTCACGTGTTCGTGCATTCATTCATTCGGAGAATATTCGCTCATCGTACGCTGCGTGCTGGAGCATGCAGACAACAAGGAAACAATATAGACGGGCATCTGAGCCCACGTGGAGCTTACAGACCACGCTTCCGAAATGCCAAGCTCCGTGTGCTGCACACACACGTCCCATAATGTTACTTGCCTCTGCTCCTACTTGTGCTTCTCTCTAGGGTGACTTCCTGACCCTGTCTGCCTGGGGAACTCCTACTTATACTTCAAAACCAAACCTTCTAATACATCAGAAACTTATGTCACATGTTTCCCAAAACACCCCAAAATTGCTACTTCCCGAAGCCTGTCACTCCTGCTCCCACGCCCCACTGGAGTTCTAAACTACTATGTGATTATGCAGTTTTATTCTTATGTTGGTTTAAATGTCACTCATCTGTCCACGGCTTTCCCTTTCCCCCACCTGCAGGAATTGTCTCACTTACCCTCTTTAGTGCTCTTCGCTGGCTCAGACTGTCTTGTTTGTGACCCACCCAGCTCCCCAGAGCCAAAGCTCTGTGAGAACAGGGCACCTGTCTTTTTCACACAGAGCTGACATCGCAGTGCCTGGCTGGCACCGTTCTTGGCACCCGGGAGGCACTTAGAGATGAGGATGATGGCATATGGGCAGTGGTGCAGAATGCTGCCAGCGGCTCTGGCACTGGCCGAGCAGGGTTCAAACCCTGTGCACTTAGCTATCACAATCACTGCCAAGTGACCAGTTAGCTATTGTCATCATTGTCGCGATGACGTGGCAGCTCTCCCCAGCGAGGCTATCAGCTTCGAGAGGGCCCAGGCAGTTTCGTGGTCACAGAAGCTGGTCTCTTCTGGGGTTCCCTATTGTGGGGGATGAAACCAGCACCCCCGAAGCTTCCAAAGCCAGAAACTTAAATTCACTGCTGGTTACCCGTCCACCAACCTCAGCACCCAGGCCTTTCCAATTTATCTTCATTTCTTACAAATTTTCTTTCTCATCTCCCTCCTCATCCCCACCCCCGCTCAGGCCCAGGCTTGTGTTCTCTACCCTGGATGCTGCCATAACTTCCCAACAGGCCCACCCTGACTCTGCCCTGGGCCCTTGCAATCCTTCATGATGCAGCCACAGTCATCTCTAAAAACTTCAAGTCTACTCCAAACTAGAACTTACGGTGGTCAACAAGTCTTCTGTGCAGTATCTGGATCCTGTAGACTGCTCCAGTCTCCTCTCTGTCTGCGCTCTGCCCTGTTAATCCCTCCCATCCCTACCACAGGGCCTTTGCATGTGCTGAGCAGTGTCTCCTCACCTACTGACATGTCTGATACTACCCCAAGAATCGCTTCCAAAAAAAAAAAATAATAAGAATCCCTTCAAATCCCTCGTGCTGTGCAGTCTCACAGCTCCACGTCCCTCTCTCCCCACTGGTTAGTAGCATTTTCCCTTCAATGGATGGTCGTGTCCCTTTCCAGACTCAGGACCATGAGTTCAGGGGCTGTGTCTGTTTTTATTTACCTTAGGTTTGAACACATAGTTGCTGAATGAAATAAACCGGCTAAGTGAACGAGCCGCGGGTGCGTTTCCTGCCACACTGATGCCGACGAGACATGAAGACCCAAGACAGGCAGTGAGTGCCATGGAGCTCAGAGAGAGGGTGCTAAGAGGGTGCTGGGCGGGGGGCAGCCTGCCGGGGCGGGGGGAGTTTGAGTGGCACCATGTGCTCACTACATTCCTGGGCTGGGGGGCAGAGTGACTATAATAACAGCTGATATTGGTTCTAAGTGCGAGGCTCTCTGCTACGTACTCCACGTTTCTCTGAATGTCTCATCCACCTGAAGTGGAAAGCATATTAGCACTTACATTTTTTATATATAGAAACTGAGGCCCAAGGAGCATAAATAAATTGGCCAAGGTCACCAATGGAGATGGGATGTGAACCCAGGCGATCTGACTTAGAGTCTGCCCCACATATTGAAGGTTTGGTGTTAAGAATAAGCATTTAATGAGCACTTCCTATGGCCCAAGCATTTTTCTAAAAACTTTACAAGTTTTCATTTGTATAGCTTTTATTTTTATCTTTTTAAAAGCTTTTATCTATTTATTTATTTATTTGAGAGAGAGAACACAAGCAGGGGGAGGGGAGAGGAAGAAGCAGGCTCCCCTGCTGAGCAGGGAGCCCAACGTGGGGCTCGACCCCAGGACCCTGGGAACAGGACCTGAGCTGAAGGCAGACGCTTAACTGACTGAGCCACCCAGACGCCCTGTATAGTTTTTATTTTTGTGACTCTTTTCATCCATAACCACCCCATTGAGATGGATATCATCATCTCTATCTTACCGATGAAGAAACTGAGGTCCAGAGGGGTTAAGTAACTTGCCTGAGATCACACAGCCAACAAAAGTGGTGGAAGTGGGTGGAGCCCAGGCAAAACACCCCCGCGTTCATGCTGTCAACCTCCACGCTTCACTGCTCCTGCTCAGTGAAGGAACATTATTATTATTGTTGTTATTGTATTTTACTGGGATTTTGTTAGGTAGAGAGGGAGGAGTGATATTCTAGCTGGGAAGAACAGCAAGAAGGAAGACGGTGTGGGGGCAGAGGTGGAGGTGAGCACGTCCAGGAAGGGAAGTGTACGATTCGGTGAGGGGATGGGACAGGGAGGGTCCCGGCACAGTGGAGCTGAGTGTCTAGGGAAGGCCAGAGTAGAGATCGGATGGGAGGGGAAGGTTGGGATTAAGCTGTGGACGATCTTGCCCCATAGGGAGAAGCCAGTACCCCTGCTCTCTCAAAAATCCCTGTTACAGACCTGAGTGAAGGGGCTGAAAACTAGAAACATCAAAGGCAGACTGACCTGGCTCTGCTGGGTGGGTGCCCTTGGGAAAGTTACTTAACCTCTCTGCACCTCCATTCCTTTCTGTAAAATCAAAGTGTTAAATGGGACTTCCCTCATAGGGCTGCTTTTTGGGTAAAGAGCCCAAATGTCCATTGACTGATGAATGGATAAAGAAGATGATGTGTGTGTGTGTGTGTGTGTGTAACGGAATATTACTTGGCCATCAACAAGAATGAAATCTTGCCATTTGTAATGACGTGGATGAGGCTAGAGTGTATTATGCTAAGTGAAATAAGTCAATCAGAGAAAGACAAATACTATGTGATCTCACTCATGTGGAATTTAAGAGAGAAAACAGATGAACATATGGGGAAGGGAGAAAAGAGCAACAGGAGAGAGGGAAACAAGCCATAAGAGACTCTGAATGATGGAGAACAGACTGAGGCTTGATGGAGGGAGGTGGTGGGGGATGGGCTAGATGGGGGATGGGTTTTAAGGAGGGCACTTGTGAGGAGCACTGGGGGGTTGTATGTAAGTAAGGAATTGTTGAATTCTACTCCTGACACCAATATTGTACTGTACGGTAACTAAAATCTAAGTTAAGAAAGAGAGAGAGATCAGGACTATAAGCCCCTGGTGTAGTGTTGGGCAGGAAGCAGCCCTTGAATATATTCACTTCTCTCCCTTCCCCCGCCTCCAAGAAGATCTCCCCAAACCCCCAGTCTCACCAGAACCAAGGCTAAAATCAACGAATGATCTAGAACCACCAAGATCCCTGGAGATCCCAGGTCAGTAAGATGAGGGAAGAAGAAGAGAGGAAAAGGTCAAGCTATCCAGCCTCAAAATGTGTCCAGTGCTGAGAAAAAAAAAAAGGGTAATTATAATATAGCTCCTTCTCCTTCCTGCTGTGTCAGCTCGGGGTCCTATAACGGAGCCTCCCTGTGAGGTGCCCGTTAGGGGCCTCCCGGAGGCAGGGCTGGCCGTGACATAAATAAATACTTCTGTGCTCTCTGCCCCCGGCTCTGGTTCTGAGCAAACACCACAGCCTGTACCACAGCCATGGAGGCCGTGACAGGGAGGAAGCCAGCAAGGAGCGAGCTCTGGGCCGGGAGTCAGGAGACCGGGGTTCCAGGCCCAGCTCCGCCTCCGAGGACGTGGACTTGAGGGGATGAGCTTTCACGGGCGAGTGACCTGGGAGGAGAGATTCCAGCACAGAGTGGGAGCCACAAACCCTCCGTCAGTTCTCCTCGCAGATGGAAGAAAGCCCCCTCCCCTGGCCTGGCACGCGAGGCCCTTCCCACCTCCTCCTGCCTCCTCTCCCTCCCAGCATGGTACCCACCATTCCGTACCTGGGCCCTCTGGGAACGCTGAGCTTTCCTCCCCGCAGGGTTTGCCCCCTCTCTTGGAAGATACCCTGGCTCCTGGGAAGTGGCCGTGCGCTAGGCCGGCTGGCCTGTGGGTTTGAGAGTTACCCTGGCCGTGGATTCTGGCTTGTGAGTCACCTTGGGCTTGTGACTTGAACCCCTTCGGAGCCTGTTTCCTCATAGGCAAGCTGGGACCGGTGTTCCTTGTGGAATTCCCGGTTGCAACAGTCTAATGAAATAAGAATTGTTACTAGTAAATGCCAGTCCCTCAGCCTCGCTGTGTAAACCAGGTGTGTGGAAGGGTTTTGCGTACAAAAGTCATTTAGCAATAGACGCCCACCCCCTAGCAGACTGCGTGCATAGTGGGCTCCAGAAATGGTGGCTTCCTGTTCCTCCGAGACCTGCCCAAAGCCTGGCCATCAATCTCAAGGAGGTCGGTCTCTCCTGAGAATCTTCACAGCATCTCCTAGGGACATGGGTTAGAGCACTCAGCACATGGAAGTGTAATTAGTAGACAGGTCTGCTTCCCTTCTATTCTAGGAGCTCCCTGGGGGACAAGGCCTGCCTTAGAGCCATATTACCAGCACTCAGCACTTGGTGGGGGGCTGTCATTTAAGAAGACATCTGAGTGAAACAGTGAATGAATGCACGCACACAGAGAGGCTTCATGCAAGAGATGGGCTTAAGCAAATGCCAAGGAAGGATCAGCTCTGAACATGCACTGAACTCTCCAGACTCTGGCTCCCTGAGCTCTAGCAACGGCCATCAGAGCCCCCCACTCAGCTCCATGCAGACCCCAGAGGTGTCACAGTGTCCTCTGGGCTCCATCACTGCTTGGACTTGGACCCATTTTTCCAGTAAAACAGCAGCAACAACAACAACAGGATACTTGGCCTTGCAAAGGATTTGGGGGTCATGAAGAGTCCAAGAGGGGATCTGGAAGCAATGGCATTGAGACAGGGAGAGTGAAGGACTCCCTAAAAATCTGCTTTCGCTTCCTTTTCCTGCTTCTTTTCTTCCTAGGATCTGCCCCCCACCCTCCTTTACACATGTTTTGTTATGCAAATAGCATATATCTTCCTTATAAGGGACAAGGAGTTAATGATTTTTCTAGAAGAGAACACCTAAGGAAGGACCAGGTGAGAATGGCCGGACAAAGCCTATCATACCGCATTCCAGACCACTGGTGCTGGAAGACATCTGGACACCGAGACCCCCTAGCTCCAAAGAGTTAACACCTGGGCCCTTGTCTTTGTTCTGACAGGTTCCCGGATGCCTGAGAGGACACATACACCAAACCGCTACCCTCAATAAAAAAAACCCAGACCCCAAACAAAAACAAGACCCCCTCTTTTCTTTTCTGAATCTCCCAGACAATCCATCAGTATCTGCTCTCTCTCTATCTTCTAGAAACTCTGTTTTCACCTTCTACTGGCTCGAGTTTAATTTCTATCCTTTGTGAAGCCAAGGGCCCTCCCTCTTGGCTGGTCCTGTGGGACCTCCTCCTCTGGGTCCCCAGACCCAGCCCGCCAGCATCCGAATGAAGGTAGAAATATTGGAATTTCTAGGATAGTCCAGTGGCTTATGACTTACTTGCGTAGTACCTGGCCCGGCCACGCACCCAGCAGACAATTACTGTCCCACAGCTGCCCAGTGGATTGGGGACACAGTGTTTTTTCCTCCACCGTGGGTTTGGGATAAGCAACTGTGAAGGGTCAGAAGCCGCCAGCCTCTTCCCTGGGGACTCACTTGTTGCAAAAGGAATTCAGAGCACAGAGCTGCCAAGCCCTCGGTTTTCTGCACGGTGTCTCTCCGCCGCTCGGATACTGTCAGTCACTTTGGACTCGGTTTTGGCAACCAAGATCTTCCGTGAACTTGACTCAGTCTGGTCCACGCTTGTCTCCTCCCCTCCTCCCGCCCCAGCCAAAGGAGCCCTTCCTTTCTCCCAAATCACTAGTGCTTCCCATTCCTGGGGAGCGGATTGCACAGAATCTTCTATCCCACACGATCCTCAGCAGTGTGTCCTGGCCACTCCATCCACCGACAGGCAGAGCCTACTTCTCCACTCGCTTGAATCTAGGCGGGTCCTGTGACCGTTAGGCCCACTAGAATATGGTCTAAGTGTCCCTGGTCGTTCTAGGGACACCCCTTACGTGGCAGCTTCTGCTTTCTGAAAGCTTGCTCCTGGAAACCTCCCTCCTGGAACTCTGCTGCCAGGCCGTGAGAAGCCCGAGGCCCGTGGGGAGGCCGCAGGTAGATGCTTTAGTGGACAGTCTCCCCCCCACCCCTCTCTGGTCAGCCAGCGTCAGCGGGCGGCTGTGGGAGTGAGCCACCTCGGACACCCAGGCCAGCCGCGTCTTCAGACGCCTGGATGTCTGACCGAAACCAGGTGAGAGACTCCAGGTGAGAACCCCCCAGCTGAACCCGGTCCCCCGACAGAGCCACGAGACAAAAAATAATAAACGGTTGTTGGAAGCACGTCAGTGTTGGAGCGGTTGGCTTTCCAGCAACGCACAGCCAGCCTGTGGCTCCAGGACTGGGTTCCCGCCGCTACCAAGCCAAACCTGCTCGCTCGTGAGACCTAACTGTCCCCTCCTCCCCGGGTCACCTTTGCCACCTCTGAA
This sequence comes from Ailuropoda melanoleuca, assembly GCF_002007445.2. Taxonomy (NCBI): domain Eukaryota; kingdom Metazoa; phylum Chordata; class Mammalia; order Carnivora; family Ursidae; genus Ailuropoda; species Ailuropoda melanoleuca. Next base: position 4,579,889 of record NC_048219.1, on the reverse strand, counting down.
CACTTTTCATAATTGTTTACACCAATCATGATGATTTTGTATTGAGATTCCTGGACCTACTTTTCCTTTAAAATATTTATCAGTGGGGTGCCCGGGTGGCTCAGTCGTTAAGGTCTGCCTTCAGCTCAGGGTGTGATCCCAGGATTCTGGGATCCAGCCCAGCATCTGGCTCCCTGCTCGGCAGGAAGCCTGCTTCTCCCTCTCCCACTCCCCCTGCTTGTGTTCCCTCTCTCGCTGCCTCTCTCTCTACCAAATAAATAAAATCTTTATAAAAAATAAAAATAATAAAATATTTATCAGTTTAGGGGCGCCTGGGTTGCACAATTGGTTAGGCCTCAACTCTTGGTTTCGGCTCAGGTCATGAGCTCAGAGTCCTGGGATCAAATCCCTGCTCAGCGGAGAATCTGCTTCTCCCTCTGCCCCTCCCCTTGCTCCTTCTCTCTCTCTCTGTCTTGCTCACTCACTCTCTCTCAAATAAATAAATAAAATCTTTTTTAAAAAGAAATACAGCTACTATAAAAGAAAGACAATAAACCAAGTGACATATTCCATCTGAAGCAGAATTATTAAGCAGGGGACCAAGATTTCAAAGTAAAACACGATAATTATACTATGGAGATAAGAGCAGACATGTGTAGGGGTGCCTGGGTGGCTCAGTTGTTAGGCGTCTGCCTTTGGCTCAGGGTGTGATCCCGGCATTACCGGATCGAGCCCCACATCAGGCTCCTCTGCTGGAAGCCTGCTTCTTCCTCTCCCCCTCCCCCCGCTTGTGTTCCCTCTCTCGCTGGCTGTCTCTTTCTGTCAAATAAATAAATAAAATCTTTAAAAAAAAAAAAAGAGCAGACATGTGTAAAACAAGGCAAGCACAAGAAGTCATAGGCGAGAACCAAGTCACAACGTGAAGTGTGAAAAATAGAACATTTAAAATAAAGGGCACAATAGACGGTGTAAATATCGAGACGCACACAGTTGAAGAATTCACTAGTCAGGAGCAAGTTCAGATTGCGAACTGTCCCTGAAAAGCAGGAAAAGATAAAGTGATAACCAAGGAAAAAGAAAAGCTGAGAGAGATGGAAAGTAGGGGTCCCAAAAGGAAAGGAAAAGAAAATTGGAGAGAGGAAATAAGGAACGAAACGAGACAGATTAAATGTTCAGAACTAAATAAACATGGATGGACTCAGGCTGAAAGGGCTCCTAGAGTAGCCAACAGTAGAAATACGGAAAAATCCATACCGATATGGGGTGACACTGAGCCGATGAAAGAAAAGAGGAGGAGCAGGGAGAGAGAAGGTACGTAGTAACATCCCTTACAAAGGAACAAGGAGCAGATTGCCATTCTAGCCCTCAGTAACAAAAGGAAGTCACAATGTTATTAAGAATTGAAAAGAAAACCCTTTCAATCCAGCATCTTAAAGCCTGCCAAAGTGTCATTCAAAGATGAGGTCATAATAAAAATATTCTCAGGCAAATAAAGGTGCAGAAGGTCCAAGACACAGGCCCACGCTGAAAATCTGCTTAGAGGAAATACTTAGATAACAAAAGAAAGATCTCCAGGAGACTCTGCAAGAACGAAGGGAGGTAGGCATTTCAGGCAAGTCTTGGTGCAGGCTGCAGAACAGTACTGGGTATTTGAGGTAGGAAGGGTTTTAGACACCTGCTCCTTTAAACGTATTGGAAAGGCTGGAGAATTCCACACCACTGCAGAACTGGCCAGACTGGGGAGCCATGGACGGCACCTTTGAGTTCCTAGAGGGGCAGCAGCCTGGACAGGGTGGACTCTCTGAGTGGGATTCCACAGGCTGCTGGAGGAGGTGGTAGGCGGGGTGTTGATGGGACAGTGAACGCCTGAGCCTTCCCCAGTTCTATTCAATTCCTCGCCCCAGCTTTGAGCTGGGCCAGACCATCCTTGGGCAGCAGCTGCCAACTTTTGCCACGGGGGCAGGCCCGGAAGCCGGTAAGTTTCCCTAAAGAGCAGGGCAGAGGAGAGGTTAAGAGGTCAGTCTCTAGGGTCAGTCAAACATTCGTTCATTCCGCATTGAAGGCTTGTATGCACCAAGGCATTGTGCCAGGTGATGGGGAGACGGTGGGAAACAGTCCCGGCCTGCATGGAGGTGACGCTCTGACAATCAGCTCCAGACCGCAGTCCCAATTCTGGCACTGTCACTTGGGGAACTCACATAGTCTCCCTAAGCCTCAATTTCTTCATCTGCAAAATGGAGATGATCACAGTATCTATTCACAGGGTTACTGACAATGCACGCCCAGGGATTAGCACAGTGCCCCGCACACTGAGAGGACAAAAACGTGTTAATTATTGTTATTATTATTACGACCAATGATACTGATATTGGGGACTAGGCAGGAATCTGGAGCTATCTCTAAAAGATAAATGGACCCTCTTTGTCCTCTGGGCAAACCGGTTCTCCATAGGGTCTGTGATTGGAGAGAAGGCCTATATGGGACATATAGAGCTTTGGAGAAAGAGGATTCAGGGGGCTTGACCCTTAAAAAGTTTAGGTCAAAAAACAGCAAGGCAGGGAGTGGGGGGATACACAAATCAAGTTCCCTTTTCCAGAGAGAACTATTAATGCCACACCAGGCGCTGAGATTTCCAGTCTTTTTTTTTTTTTTTTTAACCGCTAAAGAGCAGTGCCGTGAGGAGGCTAGGACTCACACAGCAGCGGGCTTCTGCTGGAATCCCAGCCCTGTTAGCTCCAGGGCCCATGCTGCCATCGGCCGCAGGTGACAAAGTGCCCAGAGTCCACAAAAATGTTTTCATTTCTTTCAAAATCAGAAGAAAAGAGGAACTTTTAGGATGAAGAAAATGTTTTTTTAAAAAAAGATGTTATTTATTTATTTATTTGAGAGACCGAGCCGGAGCGCTAGCGGGGGAAGGACAGAGGGAGAGAGAGAATCTCAAGCAGGCTCCACGCTGAGTGTGGAGCCCAATGAAGGGCACAGTCTCACGACCCTGAGGTCATGACCTGAGCTGAAACCAAGAGTCAGACACCCCACCAAATGAGCCATCCAGGCGCCCGGAAGAAAATGTTTCAATATACCAGTGCAGTCATAAATATAACTTTTAATATTATTTATGGAGGAAGGGGCCCTGGAAGGCAAAATGACCTTGGGCCCCGGGAAGTCAGAATGCATCCCTGGCTGCTTCTGTGACAAGCAGCAGCTGCTTCTGTCTCTGAACCTTGGCAGGGCACGAGGGCACACTACCCCTGTCTGCCTGGGACGCCGCGGCTGTTACAGGCCACGAGGCACGGGGAGCATTTAGCACCGCGGGGGGAACCAGCAAGCGCTCGGCAAACAGGAGTGAACCTTTGTCTCCCTCCATGACCTGCAGGCTGAAACCCTAGGAGATGGGGGGGGGGCGGGGGGAGGGTCATGGGATGAGGTACCGCACTGGGGAAACAAGTTACACAATTGCTTTGTATTGCACAACAGACCGAAGACAGAACTCCAGGGGCCGCAACCGATGGACGCTTCAAAGCCAGCCCACTGGGCCGCGCTGGGGGCTGCGAGAAACCGGGCGCCGGGCAGGGAGGAGAGTGGAGTCTGAGTCCCCAGTGCAGGCCAGGGGCAGGTGTTACCCCGAGTGGAACGAGTGAATGAATGAATGAATGAATTTAGTGTGAATTGTGGAGGAATTTAATAATTTTGAGGCTGTTTGCCGGAAAGGTTGGCTCAACAGTTCCCAAGATCCAAGTTTCTCTAAAGCGGCTGCTGTGGCTAGTATCCTCTCTAATAAGTTAGGAAACTGAGGCCCAGAGAGATACCGTGGCTTGAAATAAGGTCCCACAACTCCAAAGCAGAGGCTCCTTGCCTAGGCTTGCTGCCACCTTCCTCCCAAGGCCTCCCTGGAGCGGGGCATGCTGGTCCTCCCGGGTCTGCATGGACCTCCAGACGCCAGACCTCCAACACCCCCCACTCCACATCCTCGAGGCGCCCCAGCAGCTACTGTAGGATCTGGCAGCCCCACCGAGGCCCCCGCAGCTCAGGAGGGGCCAGCCCAGGCAGGAGGCCCCTCGGACAGGCCTTCCAGCTGGCTGAAGAACAGCCTTCTCTGTCTTAGAGATCGGCACACCCTCTTTTCCTTCCTTAGGCCAGACTGCAGCCACCACCGCCCCCGGGAGGTTCAAACCACATGAAAAGTTCCAGTCCCGATGCCACACCCCCCCAAGCTTTACCTACACCCCAGCCCTGCTCAGAAATCCACAGCCGCTCGCTCTCGCCTCCTTTCTTCCTGCCCCCTCCTGCCAGCCTAGGATCTATAATTGCGATAAGGAGTTTGTCCTGCCAGATCCCCAAGCAAAAGCAGGATGCCGAGGCCATGCGGCCGAGGACCGACGGCACCAGCAGGCTGGATGCCCGCGGGGAAGGCCATGGGGGCAGGACGTGCGGGGCTGGAGGCTGTCCGGGACAAGCAAACACGCCGCGGCCTCCAGAGGCCCTTCTGTGGCAGCCTGCAGCCTGCGTACCTTGACTCGGGTGCTTCTGACAGCAAGAGGTCAGCCTAGGTTAGAGAGGTCCCTGATTTGATGATTTCTCTTCACGATCAAACATACATCTTTAAAAAGACAAAGGGAACATATGTGACTTTGTCTTTCTTGTCATCATGCATGAGGGTATCCTTTTTGGATTAAAAGATTTCACTGGGCAACTTAAATCCACTTCACCTTTCTTTTTCTAACTTTCCATTCCATTTTATTGGAAGATTGGAAAATGAAGGCAAATGTGGCAGCATGTTCAACTCCCAGAGAATTTCAGAGCCCGCGGTAGGGACGGAGCATGTGGAATCAGGGGCCTCGGGGTCCCCCCTAACGCTCCACGGCTGAGCACATCTCATCCCCCGCTTCCGCACCTTTAAATGGAGGGTGTCCTCTCTTACCGGCCAGGGTTCCTGTAGCCCTTACACCCTGTGACCCTGCGTCCCAGGAGCAGTAGGACAGGGATCAGTGTGGACACTTTGCTCTTTGGAGCCCGGCGGGTCTCTGGGGCACTGAGGTATCAAGTGCAAGTGGCAAATTAAACAATTATAAGCAACTATGGAAAGTGCTACGAGGAGATGCTTCCGAACCTGGCTCTTTTGAGGGGCATGCCTCCTGTCTCTTGGCTCCGATGGCTATGTTCCCCCATCCCCTCACCTCCACCTCAGACCTTTGCTTCTCACATCTTCCTGGTCACCCCGGGGAGAGAGAAACCCAACATACTGCCTTTCCAGGACTTCAGAAAAGAGAAAGTCCCCTCACTTTGCTTAGGGGATGGTTCTACCCCCAAAGACACAGCTCCCTTCTGGCCTGAGGCCGGAGTGGCCATAGTCCATAGTGTGACAGGGAGCGCGGGAGCCAGCCACAAGGATTTGCTGTTGATACAAAACGACCACAGCAGATTCCCCCAAAGATGGAGCACATTCCTGTAGCCTCGATCACTGTGTGCCTGGCTCATCACACACACCCGGTGGTTGGCTTGCTTGGCACCATGCTGCCCCTTTTGGCCGTGTCACCACGAGCCTGCCCAGAGACCAGACGGGACAAGCTGAGGATTGCGCCACCCCCACGAAGGAGCTCTGGGGCTCTTTTCCCTTGTCCTCTTCCACTCCCATCAGGTACCCAGCACCCCTTCCCCCCTTTACCCATATGACTTTGAGATGGACACTTAGAGGACGTGAGAAGGCTCTCTGACCTACCTATACTTCCAGCTCCTTCCCCTACCCCCGGTGGCTGCTGGGATTCAGGATCCCAAGAGGTTGAGTGCCCTTCCCTACCTCTAGACTCTGGATATGCTTATGATGCTACCCTTCCTCCCCAAACGAGGGAGGTACTCCGGATCTGTCACTTGGGGCTTATGTTTACACTGTTTCATCCACCTAGACCACTGTCGGCTATATCCATGCCCATCTGTTAGCATCTGGCCATCTCTAAATTCGCTATTTGTTGACTACATACTCATTCATCACTCATTCATTCAACAAATACATAGTAGACCTCCTGTATGCCAGGCACCACACTGGTGCTGGGAATATAATGGCGAACCAAATAGACATTGCCCTTGCCCCTAACGAGCTACAGTCTAGTGGAAATTAATAGTTCATGTTTGTCCAGTACCTACTACATACAGACTCTGTCCTAAGTACTTTATATGGACTCTCTGACTTAATCTTTCAGAGCAACTGCTTCTTTTAAGGAGTACATCAAACGGGACCGTAGAGGAAGGAAGGTTTTTGCCCCAGGCTAAGTTAGCCGCTGGCTAAGGGGCAAGGCAAGGATTCCAACGCCCAGGTTGACTAATGCCAAACATTGGCCTTTAAGCGCTGTGCTTTCTTTCCCAGCTCCACTCAATCCCATCTCCTCCAAGTAGCCTTCCCCATCCTCCTCCCAGACCAGAGGACTTCCTTGGTCCCTCTAACGGAGCCCTAGTATTTAACACACCCACCTCCTCCTCCCACCAGGGGACCCAGACCAAAGAACGGTAGCTGTCCCCGCATCTTTCCTCTGGAGCAGCTTGTCCAGTGAGCCACCCAGCAGCCGCTTCAACGCGTCTACTGAATGTGCTGATCTGAACCGGAACCCTAGGTTCCTCCCCCTGGTGTGGGTTTTCGTCTCATAGTATCACAGACCTTCCAGAGAGGTCTCCGCATAGGGTTGACCCATCAAGATGCCCATTTCACAGATGGAGAAAACACAGGTCCCGAATGGTTCAAAGTCCCTTCTACCTCCTGGCTGGCCAGGTCAGCTCTCCTTTCTTCCCGGGAGTCTCAGGCTCTCAGACAGAGGCTGGGGCGGGGGCGGGACAAGGTAATCACCGGCCTACTGGATACCCGGAACATCAACCCCCAAATGCAGGTTGGTTCTCGGGGCGCTTCTCCGCGCTCGGCTGGGCTTGTTTAGCACTCTGGGCGCCTTTACGCATGCCCCATCCTCATCTCCAAAACCCACGGGAGATGATCAACTTTCCTCCCACCGGCTCCGATCGCTGCCCTCGCGCGCACACCGCAGGCCCTCCCTCCAACTAGAGCGGAGCGACACCGGGAACCCCTCATCCCCCACGCCCGGGCTCTCCTTCGCCGAGCGCGGCCGTCAGGTGGACCGCGAGCGGCCGCGCCTGAGCCCGGCCGCCCGCGCTCCCCGCAGCCCCGGGCGTTCGAGCGTCCCGGGGCCTCTTACCTGCCCCGGCGAGCCGCCCGCCC
>NC_048219.1:4520180-4572575 GCF_002007445.2 Ailuropoda melanoleuca | reverse complement strand
TTTTTTTTTTTTTTTTTTTTTTTTTTTTTTTTTTTTTTTTTTTTTTTTTTTTTTTTTTTTTTTTTTTTTTATCCCGGGGGCCTGGGGGACCGCCCCGGGGGCGCCAGGGTCGGGACACTGGAGTGTCGGCGCCTCCCCGTGGTGTCCTCGAGCTTCTCCCGGGCCTGGGTCCTTTTTGGGGATTCCAGGTCTGGTACCTCGGGGACGCCCAGGCCAGCAGGCCACCTATGCCAGCCAGGTCAGACTTCTCCAAGGGCCAAAAGGGAGAAGGGACCTTTGAGATACCCCACGACGGATGGTTGGTAGGTGTCTTTAAAGTGAGACTTCGTTCATCTAATTGAAAGGTTTGGGGGCAGGTTTGACAGCTGGCAAGAGTCAAAAACTCTGCCCTGTAGAATCAAGGCCCATCTCCTCTATCAGACCCAACCCCTCCATCCCCCCAGTCCCCCCCTCCAAGCCAGCCACACCACAGGCCTTCAATCAATATGTACAGAAAGAGGGAACGGGTCTTAGAGAGGAGAATCCCAAGCCCTCTCCTTTTATAAGTGGGGAAACTGAGGCCTGGGAAGCAGAGGTGAATTGCCCAAAGTCACACAGAAGATTAGTGACAGAACCAGGTGAACAGTCAGGTTTCCTCACTCTGTTTTAATTTAGGAATTTACTTCCTCACCCATGAGGCATGAGACAATCCTTGGTTTCAAATAGCTTTCCATGTGGTAGGAGAGGCAGACCAGTCCACGAGGCAGGGGCCATGAAGAAGGAAGGGGAGCCCAGCGAGAGACTGCTCAGGCCCTAAGATCTGAGGTCTCTGGAGCCACTTCCAGATACTACTAGAAGCGTTTGCTGGGATGTGCTTGAGGTCAAGGGCTCAGCAGTCAGTGGTCTCAGGTTCCAATCCTGACTCTATTGCAAGACAGGATCAGTTTTTTTAAACCTCTCTGAGACTCCATTTTTTTTTTGCTTGGATGAAGATAATATCCTTACCGCAGGGTAGTCGTGATGAGGATTAAAAAAGATAATGTTTGTAAAATGCTGGATAAATGGGAGAATTATTACGCTAAGTGATAGGGGCTAAGGAGGGGCATGCGCTGACACAAAGGGGTCCCTGGCATCTCTGGGTTGGTCCACCTGCATGGGATTTGATGTCTTCAGCCTTCTGCCATCCATGGCTCGACCCCACCTTCTGCTTTCTCTGTAACCCAGGCTACCCAAGCCATAGGTCACCTGCCACGTCAGAATGCCTTTGCACACACCTACAGTGAGGGATTTAGGAACAGAACCCGCCCCGTCACCAGCCTCCCCCATAAAGAATTGACCAGGTCAGACACCTGAGCCAAGCCCAGTGANCATGGGATTTGATGTCTTCAGCCTTCTGCCATCCATGGCTCGACCCCACCTTCTGCTTTCTCTGTAACCCAGGCTACCCAAGCCATAGGTCACCTGCCACGTCAGAATGCCTTTGCACACACCTACAGTGAGGGATTTAGGAACAGAACCCGCCCCGTCACCAGCCTCCCCCATAAAGAATTGACCAGGTCAGACACCTGAGCCAAGCCCAGTGAGACAGAAGTACGAAAGGGCTCCAGGCAACCTTCGTCTTTGTGGGTGTGCATTCATTAAGTCCTTCTGAAAGTTCAGTAGGAGCCAGGCACCCTGCAAGTTGGGGCAGAGGTCATTGGAGGTCCTGCCCTACCCTGTAGATCTCAGCTTCCAGTGGGGGTGGGGAAAACAGCTGATACTCTAGCACAAAAGATGGCAACCCAAGAGAAAGACAATCTGTGAAAAGTCCTTTGAAGGAAATAATAACATGCTGGCATTGATCACTGTAAGTGGGAGACAAGGGCTCCTACAGAAAGGGAGGGAGGGTAAGGACCATCTGCCAGGAGAGACAGGTGAGCTGGGCCTGAAGGATGTTAAGAAGAAAACCACAGGCCCAAGATGGAGTCATTTATGCTAGGCCATGTCACCGAAGTCAGGCTTAAACCTAACCTAATTGCAGTTTCAACCTCCCCCAGAAATGAAGTCTTCACTGGTCAGTCAGGAATTTTCTGGTCAGCACCAGAAAAAGTGAGGAAGTCTGTCACGTGGGAGTTCTCTATGCCCCACGGGAAGATGAGGTAATATGAATGATAAAACCCCCTGTTCTTCCCCACCCCCACAAGGAAAATGACCTTGCCTGAAACAATACTTTTTTTCTTTTGCTAATAACTTCCTTTCTTCTCCCCTCCCCTTATAGAAACCTTCTATTTTGTAGGACTCCTCACAGCTCCCCTCTACTTGCTAGCTGGGATGCTGCCTGACTCATGAATCACTTAATAAAGCCAATTAGATCTTTAAATTTACTCTGTTGAATTTTTATTTTTAATTTTTTTTTTAACCAGGGTAAGCAAGGAGGTGCAGGGAGCACTGGAGCTGGAGCATCCCTGGTGGAGGGAAAGTCCATAAGGCCAATGTGGTTGACCAGAGTGGGGGCTGCAGGCAGAGTAGACAGGATGAGGTCAGAGACAGGCAGAGATCAGATCTTGTGAGGTCTTACAGGGCACTGTGAGGAGCACAGATTTCATTTCATGGACCATGGAAAGCCAGGGAAGGGTCTGAAGACGCTCAATGACCTGATCTGACCTATATTTTCAATAGACCTCTCTGGCTGGCGGAGAAGAACAGATCAAGGGAGCCCAGGTGGGAGGGTGGTGTGGAATAGCGGAGTGGCAGTGGAAGTGGAGAGAAGTGGTCGGATTTGCGATATATTCTGGAAGATGGGCAGACAGGAATTGCTGAGGGGGAGGAAGATTCAAAGAAGGCCATGGGGTGACTGTTGATGAGTCAGTTCATGCCCTGACCAGTGGAGGCTTCCACGACCAGAATCAGTGACCGTCCTTTTGGCTGAGCTGGGCACAACTTGGAGACCTTCTAGTTTCCCTGGGATGTTACACCCATAGAGGCCCACCCCAGGGGGGTGAGGAAACATGCGCATGTCCTGGGTGAAAGCAGAGGTTTCCTAGCTCCCAGTCCAGAACTGGCCTGACCACAGGCTTTCGTTTATTTCTTGGGCAAACCAGTGTGAAACTGAATAAAGGAAGCCTCATCTGAAATGGAGTCAGGAGGCCAGAAGAGGAAGCTCTCACCCTCTACCATGCTCATCAATGGCAGAATCAACAGGAAGAGACAATACCTTGCATTCTCCACAGAAAGAAGCCTGCCTGCACATTACTTCCCCACGAGGAAGGAAGATTTCCTCCTTGCTTGGCAACAGTCCAGCCAATGAGAGACTGTCACAACTCAGCCAGTGAAAAGCCACTACACTTAGAACTCCCAGTTTCCTCCAATGGAATTTTTGTTTATAACATCCTTTCCCAACTCCGTGCCCTTTCCTCTATAAAAGAAAGTTCTTCTGTGTTCACTGGACTTGCCTATGGTTTTGCCATAGCTTGGGTGTCCCGAGTTACAATTCTCTGCTATTCCTGAATAAATCTATTTTGCTGGTAAAATAACTGACAGTTTTATTTGTAAGGTTAACAGTAAGAACAGGGCATCTAAGATGCCACATCAGGCAACAGGGAACAAGATTATCAAGTGATATCATACATGTAAAAGCTAGGAATGACCACAGTTCCAAGTGATGGAGAATGGCCAAGCCAACTGTGCTTCCTAACAGAGGCGCCAGGCACAAAACACTCAGGCTTTCGCAATGTATGAAGGTGTGTGGATGTGACATTGTGATTTATAACAGGAAACATATATTTTGATTTCTGTCCACGGTTCCTGGCTCGCAGCTCCCCAAACCCTTATAATTTCCTGATTAGAGCAATAGTGGCATCTTTGTCATAATAGTTGGCTTTTGTCCTCGGTTCTTGAAACAGCTTCAGAGTAACAGGGGTGAAATGGGCGTCTGCTGCTATTCATAACAAATCTCTTTTGACCACACCTGAGGATACGTTAATGAAATGATTTTTGGAAAATCTTTAGTTCACCTGAGGATGGAAGCTGGTTGCCGGAACCAGCTAAGTTAGAGAGTTGGAACTTTATTGCCCCTCCCCATCCAGGGAGGGAAGGGAGGCTGGAGGTTGAAGCCATCACCAATGGCCAATGATTTAATCAACCATGCCTGTGTAACGAAGCCTCCATTAAAATCCAAAAGAACAGAGTGTGGAGGACTGCCAGGTTGGTGAACAAAAATACGTCCCCATGCCAGGAAGGTGTCACACCCCAAACTCCATGGGGACAGAAGCTTCTGTGCTCAGGACCCTTCTAGACTTCACCCTACATGTTTCTTCACCTGGCTGTTCACTTGAGTCCTTTAATATCCTTTGTAATAACTAGGTAATCTAGTAGGTAAACTGTTTGCCTGAATTCTGTGAGCTGCTTTAACAAATTAATTGAACCTGAGGAGGGACCATGGGAACCTCTGATTTATACCAGTTGATCAGAAGCACAGGTAACAACCTGGACTTATGATTGGCAACTGAAGGCGGGGAGAGGGAGAGAATTTTGGGGGACTGAGTCCTTAGCCTGTGGGATCAGATGCTAACTCCTGGTAGATAGTGTCAGAATTGAGTTAATTACAGGACACCTAGTGGGTGTTGCAGAATTGCTTGGTGTGGGGACCCTGACACACACACACACACACACACACACACACACATTTGGTAACCAGGAGTGTCAGAAGTAAAGCAGTTTATGGAGAGTAGAGGAGACACAAGAGTGGGTTTATCCATGAGAGGATCCGTAAGCAGGGAATGAAAATAGCACGTGCCAAGTCCGACAACTATATAAAATGTATGTCCATATACTGATTGAGATTTGAAGGGAGGGGCACCTGGTTGGCTCAGTTGGTATCTTAGGTGCTTGAAGATTTCAAAATAACAAAAGCTGCTCTTTCCACATGGACAATACTCAAATGCCCGAGTCACCCTTTCTGTGGTGTTGCTACTGACCAGCCTCCCCAGCACCTGAGTGTCTGTCTCGTGCCCAGGACTGTGCAGCTCTCACTTCTCCCCTCAAAGCCTTAATCTGCTGTTTATGGCTTTTGAGATGGTTGCTGGGGAAACCAGGCAAATGTCAGGTAGGATTAGAATGCAATTTCAGGGGGGAGACAAAGCACAGAGAATGGTGAATCCAGAGAAATCCAAACCACACTGATTAATCCGGTACAAAAACAAAAACGAGGAAGCAAACATACCGAGGCCAACTGACTTTGAAATCAATTCCCTGTCTCTCAAGCAAGAGGTGGAGAGAGCAGCAAAGTGCAAAAGACTCAGAAATCATAGTTCTTCATTATCCACAGGGCACATAATGTGATTTTTCACGTAGCTGTTCCCCCGATAAATGTGGACTGTGTAGTCCCCAGGGATGCCATTGGGAAACCGAGTAACGGAAAGTGCCTAGGAAACGGAGAGGGGATGCCGGAAGGCGTAGCTCTCACCTCCTACCAGAGTCCTCAGGCGCAGAACCAACAGGAAGAAGGCTGTACTTAACCACCGCAGCGTGAGAAAGGAAGAGTTTTCTCCCGGCCTGGCAACAGCACACCCAATGAGAGACTGTCACAACTCAGCCAATGAAAAGCCACTATACTTACTGAACTCCCAGTTTCCTCCAATGGGCTTGTTTATAACAGCCCCTCTCAACTACCCCCCCCTTCCTCTGTAAAAGAGGGTTCTTCTTTTCTGTTCGCCTGACGTGCCAATAGTTTTGTCATAGTTTGTTGTGTCCTGAGTTGCAATTCATCTGCTATTCCTGAATAAGCCTATTTTGGTGGTAAAATAACTGACGGTATTATTTTTAAGGTTAACAAGATCCGGTAGAGGCAAGCATCCATTCCCATGAGCTGTTGTTCTGCATTCGGGTTAATTCCCATTTCACCTCCAGGAGCATCTGGGTGACCCAGAGTAAGGGAAGAAGAGAGTTACGGGGGTCTGTAACCCCCATTAGCCACGTGAACTTCCTGGGCCTCCTTTTTCATCTGTAAAATGGCAGGTTGGTCGGCTTGGTCTCTGAGACCTCTTCCAAACTTCCTCTTCCGAGTTTGATTATCTTGACTGCCTCTTTAGACAGCCCGCCCCGGTGATTATCAGGCAGCTTCCTCAGTTGGATGCTACGTTTTTAGGCAGCCCCATGATTCAGTGCATTCGCACAAACCATTTGTAGGTAATTACAAGGGAAAACTTCTGTTCCCAGAATGAAAATGAGAGGCTGCGAATTAAGTTAAGCCTTTGGCGGTCAACAGAAGCTGCTCTCCCTCACCTTGGCAAGAAACCTGTGCTTTATCTCGAGAGTTCCAGGAGCTCTTCCTGGTGGTAGCTAGCTTATCTGCAGCTATTTCAACTGCTGAATTCCCCCTCCCCTGCTACCTCCTGGGTCCCCTCTAACACCACAGTCACCCTAGGAAGCCCAGAACAAGAGTAGAACAGAAAGAACACTGAGGAGGCAGTTCAGCAGCTACTCATTTACTTGCTGGGCGACCTTGGGCCGATCTTCTAACCTCTCTGGGCTTTCGTTTATTCTTCTATGACTCATTAATTCATTCAACCAGGATTTACCGAGTGCCTGCGATGTGCCAGCAGCGAACGAAAGAGACAGTAATCTCTGCCCTAGTGACGTTGACATTCTTCTGTGGGGAAGACAATAAATTAGCCAATAATATGGCATGCTGGAGGGTGGTGAGTGCTCTGGAGAGAAATAAAGGGGAGAGGGAATAGTGGCATCTGCCCACTGCTCACCCATGGGTCGTGATGAGGATGGAATGAGTTAATGCCCATACAATTACTTCATCAAACAGTATCGGACTATGCAAATTTAAAGAGCAATTATAATATTGCAAATGGACCTTTTATTAAATGAAAGCGTTTACAGAGATTCCAAGGGCCAGAGAAAGTGGTGATCCAGCAGTCCAGATCCCAAGTCTAGGGCTGAATTGTAGTCTGGGGCCGGACGGGACGTGAACATCCTCTTCCCTGGGGGTCTGATCCCTGGCTACCCCTTAGAACCACCTGGGTGCTTTGAGAAACTTCTGCTGATGTCAAGGTCATCCCATTGAACCCGAGTTCAGGGGGCAGGCCTAGATATTCACTTTTCCCCCCAGCTGCCTAGGTGGTGCCAATGTGTGACCAGGGTTAAGAGCCAGATGAGGGGCCTGAGGCCACAGAGAGAGAGAGCAGCTTGCCCACGAGCTGTTGTCTAGGCCTGAGCTCCTTCCTCTTCTGGGCATGATGTCCCTGCTGCTACTCAGCGCTGGGAGGCCCCTCAGGGGTGTCCTGGCATCCGGCCCCTCCCCCCACCTTCCTGCAGACTGGGCGTGTCTCTTACCTGAGGGCTACGAAACAGGGTGACTGAAACAGTGTGACTCGTGTTCTCGGTGATGACCAGACTGTTGATCATTCCAAATTCAATCTTTGTAACGGGTTGAATTGTGTCCCTCCAAAATTTCTATGTTAAAGTCCTAACCCCCAGTAGCTCACGTAACAGTTTTTGGAGATAAGGCCTTTCAAGAGGTCATTAAAGTAAAATGAGGTCACATGGGCGGGCCCTATTCGAATCCGATTGGTGTCCTTATGAGAAGGGGAGATTAGGACACAGACAGACACATAGAGAAGACCATATGAAGATGGCTGTCCACAAGCCCAGGAGGGGGGCTCTCAGAAGAAACCAACCCTGACTTCGGACTTCTAAACTCCAGAATGGTGAGGAAATAAATTTCTGTTGTTTAAGTCCCCCAACGTGGTACTTCGTTTTGACGGTCCTAGCAGACCAATACAGCCATGTCATGGTCACATCACAGGACCTCCAGGCCCATTTGGCACTGGAAGGAAAAGACAACTTGATTTGATTCCCTTGTAGTCAGTGAACCTTCTGCACCCTTCACATTTCAAGACTAAGCTCAAATATCATTCCCAGGTACTCTTACCTGCCAAACTGGACTTACGTTACCCCTCCTTATATTATAGATACAGCCGATGTCATTTTTCCTCTCCTGACAGATTGTGAGCTTCTCATGACCTGGTCATCTTTGTGTCCTCCCTAGCACCAAGCACAATTCCCTAAACTTAATAGATGTCCAGGAAACAGTCACGAATGAATTGATGAAACAGCCTTTGGCCATGGTTTCTTGGATCACCAGATAAGGGCAAATAATAAAAAATTGAAATTTTAGGTCACGTTTAGGGGACATGCATTACAAGCATAGGTTACTTAATTCTCTAGACAGTTCTATAAGGTAGATACTAGTATTTACTGCATTTTATAGATAAAGAAACTGAGGCTTGGACAGGACATATCATTTGCCCAAGGTCACCCAAATAGTCTGCTCCCAGGGGCTTCAGGCTTATGCACTATGGGTTAGCACTATGTAGGGTTTGAACCAGAAAGAGGCTATATTTATAGTCCAGAGATCCAGAGGGCTCTAGACTTTAGGGGACACGTGCCCTTCATCTTCTCAATTTCACTAACACTTGTCACCTGACCATTCGACTCTTTCCCAAACCACCAGGGACATCACTCTCTGGCTCTGTCATCCTTCCCAACCTTGTCTGGATTCCTCCCTTTCCACACCCACCACCACAGCCCTGGGGACAACTTCTGTTCCTCAGACCTGCCCTGTACTCCCCCACGTCTGGGTCACAGTTGGGCCATTCCTCCCAGAGAAATGCACCCTGGGCTCTCCTGCCCCTTCTGTCCATGAATGGCCTTCCATCAAGATCCCACATCTTTCCATGAAGCCCCACCTGATCCCTCCAGTCAAAGCCATGTTCCCCTCCTTGGGGTGCCCTAGTCCTGGGTCTGCACCTGAACCATTGCCTGTGGTTCTGTCTTGTACCACAGCCGGCTATTTGCAGATCCATCTCTCCTGTTGTGTTGTAGGCCCTGGCAGGGCCGAGGACTTTATACTTCCCAGAACATTTCATGTTAAACAGATTTTTAAAATATGTTTGATTTCCAGATAAACTCATCTGCCTTATAGTGCCCTCTGCCTTGTGTGGACTTGGCCTTTCTTTCCAGCTGTGGACAGGGCAGGGAGAAGCAGCCAGAGGGATATAGGATTAGAACTCTCCGTATCTCAGTTCTCCTTACCTCTAGTCTCTTTGAGTGTCTGCCTTATTTCCTCTTACTGCAAAGGGCCTTGCCAATAGTGCAGGTGGAAGGACAGCTTCTTTCTAGAGTTCCGTTATAGGAGAAGATTCTGATTGGCCAGGTTGGGTCACATGCCCAACCCCGTGGTCAGGTGGGCAAGTTCGTTACCTCAGATAAGAGATTTGGGAGAGGGGCAGACAAAAACACAGTATACTTCAATATGTGGATGAACTCTATGGAGCTCAAAAGGTGAGAGCATGTTGCTAATCGGTGAATCGGTCAGATTTCAGCAAACTAGT
This sequence comes from Ailuropoda melanoleuca, assembly GCF_002007445.2. NCBI lineage: Eukaryota > Metazoa > Chordata > Mammalia > Carnivora > Ursidae > Ailuropoda > Ailuropoda melanoleuca. The sequence goes on along the minus strand of NC_048219.1, from coordinate 4,563,213 downwards.
AAATAAGCATTTTTTAAAAATTTGGCCTTCATTTTTCACCATCCAACTTCGATTTAAGGTGAAATACGAGGAGTAAATTTTAAGTGTGTCTTGCAAATATACCCAAATCCCTGGTGGTAAGAGACGCTTCTGACACAGATCTGCCACATTTATCCCCGAACTTCGTTATGATCTTGAGGCTGAGTGACAGACAACACCAGCATCCGAGTCTTTGTCACACTCAGAGACACATGCCATACAATCAGAATCCATAAAGAACATTATTTTGTCACTCCAGCAAATGTTTGATAAGTAAGCCACTTTCTATTATGGTTTCCTGGTATTGCAGTCATTTAAACACTTAAAGATCCAGAGAAGGAAACACCACCACAACTTATTTTTCTTTAGATTTTCTGACTTTAGAAAATTTTACTCTCATACTTTATCCTTCCATTACTTTTTCTCAGTGTAAATTTTTATTCACAAGATTGCAAAACCATCATCAGTATCAAATTCCAGAACTTTTTCATCACTTCTAAAAAAAAACCCCTGTATCCATGAGTAGTCATTTCCCAGTCTCCCCACCCTTACCCCCCCCTCCAGCCTTTGACAACCACTAATCTACTTTCTGTCTTACAGGCTTGCCTCTTCCGAACATTTCTTATAAATGGAATCATACAACATGTGGTCTTTTGTGTCTGGCTTCTTACTTAGCGTGTTCTCAAGGTTCATCCATGAATTCTTCATTCCCATTTGTGACTGAAAATACTCCGTTGTATGGATATACCACATTTTGTTTATTCATTCACCGACTGATGGATGTAGGATGTCCCCACTTTTTGGTTATTATCTATAATGCTGCCATGAACATAAATGTACAAGTGTTTGTGTGGGCATATGTTTTTAATTCTCTTGGATACATATACCCAGGAGCAGAATCGTTAGGGCATGTGGTGACTCTATGTTTAACTTTTTGAGGAACTGCCCACAGTATTCCAAAGCAACAACACCATTCTACATTCATACCAGTAGTTCACCGATGCTCACTATCTTTTTTATTTTAGTCATTTTAGTGGGTATGGAATGGTAACTCATTGTGGTTGTGATTTACCTTTCCTTGATGACTCATGATGGTGAGTATCTTTTCATGTTCTCATAGGCTATTTGCTTATCTTTTTTGGAGAAATGTCTACTCAGCTCTTTGATGGGTTGAATAATGTCCCCTCAAAATTCATGTCCACTTGGAACTTGTGTATGTGGCCTGTATGTGAAATAGGGTCTTTGCAGATGTAATTAAGTTAATGAGAGGTCATACTGGGTTGGGGGGGGACCCTGAATCCAATCTGACCGTGTCTTTCTAAGAAGACGGAAATTTGGACACAGACACACACGGAGAGAATGCTACACAAAGAGAGAGAGAGAGAGATTGCAACGATGTTCTTCATCTCTAAGTCAAGGAGTGCCAAGGATTGCCAGCGACCGCCAGAAGCTGGGAGAGGGGCATGGGACAGGTTCTTCCTCAGAGCCCCCCGTAGGAACCAACCTTGCTGATGCCTTGATTTCAGACTTCTGGCCTCTGGAAGGGTGAGAGAATACAGTTCTGTTGTTTTAAACCACCTAGTTTGTGGTAATTGGTTCTATCCACCCTAGGAAACTATCACCAGCCCCTTGGCCATTTTTAATTCGGATTATTTGTCTTTTTATTCACAACTTCAACTTAGAGTCAGAACATAATGCATGTGACTTAATTCCTTCCTTACAGTCACCTTTTTTTGACAAGAGTCTGATTTATATCACTAACTTCAAAAGCAAATTTTTGTATTTTGGTTTTAAAAGGACTGCATCTGTGCACTTTTCTGTATGTTTATCTTACCCCCACTTGTTCTCCGATTCTCAGAATGACTTTCTGTACTTTTTTTCCTTGCAATGACTTTAAACACATATTTGTATATTTGTTAGGAAAAGTCACCCAACCTGTAAGGAAACATAAGGGAGAAGAGAGAGGATGCATGTGGCCTAGTGACTTTGAGTAAATGCCTTACTCTGTTCTTGGTGCTCAGCCGTTCATTCATTTATACAACAAGCATCTATTGTGTGTCTTCTCAACAGATGACAAAGCATCCACTCTGTCCACTCTAAAAAATAGATATAAACCAAAAGCAGATGAAGATTATCCATAATTCTCTTATTCAGATGGAACTATTAAAAATATCTCAATGTGGGGTGCCTGGGTGGCACATCGGTCGAGTGTTGGGCTCTTGGTTTTGGCTCAGGTCATCATCTCAGGGCTGTGAGATCAAGCCCCGCGTGAGCTCCATGCTCAGCACAGATCTGCTTGAGATTCTCTCTCCCTCTCCCTCTGGCCCTCCCCGCCACATGCTTGCTTGCTCTCTCTCTTTCTAAAAATAAATAAGTAAGTCTCATAAAAAAATATTTCCATGTATAGCCCTCCAATCTTTCCTCTGTGTGCAAGCATGGCTTTTTTTTTAAATCAATGAAATGCTACAATATATATTTTATAATCTAAAGCTAGCTTTATTGTACTTTTCGTGTTTTGCTCTTTATTAAATTGGAATCCTCATCTCTTAAAAAAATGTTTTAAAAGGGTGGTCATCCTGTAGAAGGGCCTGAGCTGTAAGCAAAACAGAATTAACTGAAGTTACCCATAACCAGGACCAAAGTACAAATGTCTTTTTTCCTGGATAAGAATGTCCTCCAAACATGGACACCCTGTTGTTCTTTTCAGCTTTAGTATCAGCCTGATGCCATCAGTGGATCTTTCCTAGCTGGCTGACTCTGGAGCCACCCTGGGGATTTATGGAACCTAAACAGGATGAAAGATAATCTCCCCAACTCAAATCTTGCTTCAGGGAAAGCAAGATATTTCCTCATTACATATTTCCTGATTATATTTTGGCTATAAAAAAAAATGTAGTCCAGAAGTAGAAAATACAAACCAATCTCACTAAAAGAATTTTCACTGGAGGCTGAGTCTTGAAAGATGTGGTTTTCCTGGGACCAGTTGAGGACAGGACCTGCCTCACAGGTTAACTGTTAAGAAAAAATGACCCATGTCAATAACTTCTCAATAAAACTGGGGGGGGGATTAAAAAAAAAAGAATAAATGACACAAGAAGTAAGGAAGCACTTGGCAAGCATGGCTGGTCAGCATCAAGATGCCCAAACTTGGTTTGACCCCAAGTCCCGGCCTTTCCCCATAATGGAGTCAATGAGCCCCGTGAATGGTACAAATGCCACAGAAGCAGAGAATATTACCTGAACTGTGCAGGCTGCCGCAGAAAGGGCTCCCCCGCTCTGTGATGAATTCAGTTCACCCTGTAGAGAGGGACAGAGAGAAGGATAAGATGCTCACCCACACAATCCCATAACCCGCCCATCGTGGGAACAGGCCCCAGCTACAGTTCTGTGCCCTTCAGCACCCTTGGGTGACTGGGTCATTTCCACCTAATCTTCTGGGTGCCTGATACGTAAACCCCAGAACAAAAAAGCAGCCAAGTCTTTGACATTGGAGGAAGGTGGCACAGGGAGATCAACACCCAGGGGCTGCCTCTCATGTGCAAAGGAGAAGTCTCTGTTCCAGACTTTCCAACAGTTGCCAGAAATTTCTAATGAATAGTCTGGGCAATGACCAAAGGTATCAAGGACATGAGTAATAGAAAATGAGTAAATTTGTCCCTCAAAGACCTTTTATGCACAGGATTCACTCAGGCAACTGCCGAGAAATCATTTTTGGTCTGATTGCCTCCTCTGGGGCCAAGAGGCCTGGTAAAATCTCCTAGGACAGAGATTGTATAATTTTCCATGAAAGATCTCAATTATGCAAAAACACTTCGAAGGAGGATAGCACCAGGCCAAGAATTAGCTTGATTACTTCTTTGAAGCAAGAGGAGATGGTGAATCTAGAGTTGAACCACATGTAATGCCTACGCATTTGTGGCCCAAGGCAGAATGAGGGATGGGTGCATTTCTTCCCCTCCACATGGGAGTACATTTAAGAAAGAACCTGCATGACTTAGTTGGAGGAAGCACTCATAGATACACATCCAGCAACAGAACAGGTGGTCCCTGGTATTTTTCTGAAATATTTATCTGAAAATGCATAAACATCTCCAGTAAAATCTGGATTTCACCTAAATAAATCACAGCAAAATTTTTTCTTCTAGAGCAATAAGAGAGAAAAATAACACACAATTTTAAACTCACCTTAATGTAGACTCAAGGGAGGAAAGAGAATGAGGTATTAGTAGTTTTTTAATGGCTATAAAAAGATTATATAAAGTCTAATAGCAAATCAGACTTCTCAGCTCACAGCACATCATCATCGTTGGTGCATAGAAGACGCCTCTTACGTATGTATATATGTGTTTAATGTCTTTTTATTTGTATATTCTTGCACCATGTACTACTGTCTGTGTATTTTATGTAACAGCGTCACACACATCTCACACACGTCCCACTATTGATGACTATTGTCACTCGGGTCTATTTTTAAGATCCATCCATGTAGCTGGGTATATGGCAGCTCTGTCGTATAGTTCTCCGTAGTGTCAATTTCCCAGGAGGGGACACCAGCTTGCTTCTGTAAATAATGGTGCATCAAACATGCTCATTGTGTCTCCTGACCGACCTGAGAATGCCTTTGGGATATCCTTGGGATATTTATATGCTCCAAGTGCAGAGCGGCTGGGTCAGAGATTTCGTTCTCACTGATATGATTAAGTACGGCCAGACAGTTACCAAACCAGTCTACACTCCCACCTGTGTTACATCAGGAGCCCTATATCCCCCACCCTTTGGTTATACTGGGCATTATTCGCTTTTTACATTTTTGAGACTCTAATAGGTATAAAGTGGCATCTTGTTGCATTAATTACACTTACCAGATTACTAGGTTTGAATGTTTCTTGCAGGCTCACTTTACTTTTCTTTCAATTGCTGTTGGTATCCTTAAGCCCATTTTCTTACTGGGCTGCTTTTCCTTTGGCTTTGCCAAACTACCTCATATATCATAGTTATTTATCCCATATTAAAATTGCAAAATATCTTCTCCCTGTTGTCTGTCAACATTGTCCATGGCATTCTTCATTGACTCTAAATTGTTCATTTTGATGTAATCATTTACCATATAGCTTATGCTTTTTAACGTTTTATCAAGTCTTTCCCTTCCTTTAGGTCACAAAAGCATTTTCCTACAAACCATTTTATTAACTCAATAGTTTTACATTTCGTACTCCAGTCTTTAGCCCATCTTAGGGTCCATGTCTGTGAGCTGTGTTTGATGGGGAACCAAAGTTTTATTGACCTACCTCTACTAAGCCCATTTTCCCAACACCACCAATTAGTGTAGACTTTCTCTATTTATTTATGATGGCTCTTTATTGTACATTACTTTTCTCATGTAGACACAGGAGGTCTCTACTCTTTTTTAAGAAACTTTATTTGACTTTCCTTGCATTAAACTCATGTGAGTTTGTGGGCTGTCTTAGTATTTGGCAGGACAAGTCCTCCATCTTTTTTCTTTTTAAGGTTTTCTTAACTACTTGTTTCTTTATTCTTCCATCCAAGTTTTAGAGTAAGTTTGATGAGTGTAGTATAAAAAATATAGCTGGAAATATTGACAGAGATTCCAATGCATTTATAATTTGGAAAAAATTTGACATTCCTAAAATATGGAGTTATCCCGTTTGAAAGCATGTACTTAAATCATCCAAGTCCTTATTAGAGTTTGAAAGTTTGTTTATGCTGATACTTTCTTGCAATTAGGAGTGTTAGCTTATTGCTTCTGATATTTTGGTCATTGATGGTATAAGGAAATGGCACAGATTTTTCTAAGGTATTCTTGTATTTGGCAACTTTGTTGAGCTTTTATAGATTCTAATAGTTTTGTCAACTTGGTTGTCCCATTCATTAAATCAGGAGGGATCCTTCTGATGCCCGATCTCATAGTTTGCTAGCTCAGAGAAATTAATACAGAAATTTTAATTCACAGACCTACCCTTTAATCAGGCTCCAAGATTTTAGCAGAATGTTTTTCTAAATGTTCCTCAAGCATCAATGCAATGAAATGCTTCTGGGCAAAAGGGTTCCATAGCTAATTAGAGTTGATAAACACAGCATATCCTTTTGGAAATGCAGAATGCACAAATTAAGGTCCTAGGAGCACTGCAATACAGAAACTGTTCAACTTTTCCAAACATTTCGACCACGAGCTTTTCCCAAATAACATTACTATCTAAATACCTAATCTACAAATTACTTATATTTACACCTTCTGTGTCTCCGAAGACTGGGAGAAGTCTGACAAGATTTGAGATGTTGCCCATGTGTATACGAATTTTAAACCTTTCTCCCTCTGGATTCGAACCATACAGTGATGTGTTCAGAGAAGGTAGAGGGAATTTCTGCTCACTCCTGCTATCTAGTTTAACGTGTAGTCTTGGTGATAATGGGACTCTGACACATACACTGTTGAATTTAACTTTGAAGTCAGTCTATTCTAATGAGGCAAATTACTTATACCTTTATTCTTGTATTTTTCTATTCTGCGTTTAAAAACTCATTTTATCCTCAGGTTATGTGCACTGGTTCTACAACTTGCTGTTTCAGCCTAGGAATCCTTAGCTCGAGTGCAATCTCAAGCCAAGACCATTCTGCAGGAGGAATGCCAACTGGCCTTGAAGCAGGGTGCCAGGCCCCTGTGACCTGGGAGCCCAGCTCCCCCTGGAGGCGGCGCCAAGGAACACAGCTGGCAAAAGCACCCGTTAAAGGAGAAATGTCCCTGGTTACTCTGCGTGTGTTACTGAAACAAATAAAACACTGACAATTCTAAGAACCTTTGAATCCTAACACTTTTCTCCTGAAAACTTAAAGATTTCAGTTTAACAGAGTAGTGGAGCAGGGTCCAACTGGGACGGAGACAGCAAACTATGTGTCTAGTCCCCGAGGAAGCTACTATCCATGTGTGTAAATTGGGCGATGCCTCCTGGGTCAACTACTGGTAAAGGCGCGCGTGGGGACGGGGAGGCCGCTGGATAGACTGGTGTTTGGAACTGTGTTGCTGAGCTCTCACAGGGGCTGGCGGTTGGAGGATACCCTTTGGGTCCCCACTTCTCCCTCACCCCCTTCAAAGGGAGCAGCTGCTCACCTTTTTGTTGGTAAAGTACATTAAACTTTATGTAAGACTTCACTGAACAAAGAATAGAGTTCTGTGGCTTAAAAATAAATATATATTTTTAAAAAATCACTGCACTAGATAACCTTTACAGTCATCTTTAGCTTCGATATTTGGATTTGGAGATTTTTTTTTTTTTTAAACCAAGACAGAAAATAAGCCTTTACTTGGAATGAATCATTTTTAACTGAGGATAAACCAGGGTAAAAACTTCTCTTGATAAAGAACTCAAACCACCGTGGTTATTTCCAGGGTTGGCGGTGAGTCAGCACCTCGAGCTCTGGCGCAGCTCCGTATTAACGTTCACCTGGAATCTAGTTAAAGGAACAAACATTGCATTTCACTTTTCTGTCTTTTTTTGTGCTATGACCTAAATGTAAATGATACATATTGAAAACACTACAAAAAAATCAATTCAACGGACTGATTTTTTAAAAAACCCCTAATTTTATTTTTATTAGCTTTAAAAACAAAACTTGTTACAAGTAATCACAAGGATTCCAAAAAAATTACATTCTGCTTTTGTCACTTTGAGAGGACAAGGAGCATTTAAATGTCCTAAAAATACAGGAGAGCCAAAGTTGACAAGTAACGAGCTATACAAACTGCAGTTGTCACATCAGGCACACTAAAATACGGACACACATATACAAATTACTGACCAGGTTTCCGAAGTACAATGAATATTCACTACAATTTATAGTACCAGAAAAGTAATGTTCCCCAGAATATAACACGAGATCACAAACATGTGCAGATAAAATTATAAATTTACCTCCTGGTTCCAATGAAGCCAGAAGTGAAATGAGTGAAAAACTTCTCTTCACGTTGGAGGACACGCACGATACAGCAGAACGTAGACGGCTCCCCTCTGGGGCCCCCACCCTGGGGGAGAAGCAGCGGGAAGAGAACAGCCTAGCCACCTGGAGCTCTCCTCAGTCCCTAGTGTGGGTCAGGAAGACTGCGGACTACATAGAAAACCATACGGAAAAACACGTATTCTCTGCATAGATAGAGATCTTCCATATGACAAGGAGGGACGTTCAGTCAAAGCTACGCAGGAACTCTGGAGTCTGCAGGACATGGTTGTGCTTCAGAAGGAAACACAGTTCACAAGACAGACCACACATGCCTAATTTAGTAAAAGGTCCTTACACCTCTGTTTCAATAGACGGAGACACTTTAACCCAGCCCAATATTGGTTCTTCTTAACCTTGGCTGGAAACTTCTATTTTGAACATGACCATTTTTATACTCTTTTTTTGGTCAGTAAAACCTAGCAGTTGTTACAATTTTCTGTTGCTTTGTGGCTTGTGTATTTGCTATTAATAACAACACTCTTCAAATTAATAACATTTTCCCCTGATTCCTGGGCAGAGACAACAATGGCATTCCAATGAAGCGAATCTGGCGGGCCCATACCTTACGGGAGGCTATAAAACAAATGAGTATTTACTAAATTGTTGAACAAGGTTCATAAACCTTATTCTTTAAGTTAATTGAACTTTTTAAAAAGTGAGCTTCTATAACAATGGACTTCCCTCCCCAGCTAGGAGGCAACAAATTCCCTCATCTTTTGTTCCTCTATATTGTTACATTTATATTTGTTTTCTCTTGTACAGGAGGATATAAAAGCAAGTGTGGAGAAAAGGAGCACAGTGAGTGGGCAAAGGAAGGCTGACCAAGTTCACCTGCATGATAGGTAGGAAAGTCTATGACTCCAAAGAAAAGAGAGATACCAGTGGTCAGGGAACTTGGACGCACCAGAGAATTTCATACATTTTCCCCCGCTTCATTATGTTTGAGATCTTCCCTTTCAAGAATAAAGCTATGGTCTGTAAAAGAGTCTATATAAAAACATGAAGCCCGGGTCACTCTTCAGTCTTTACCAGCGCTCCATTTTACGATCACTGGGTGAGTGTCATTCCACTGCAAACTATTTCCAAATCCTAGATCTCATGCTGCTTTGTTAGACTCACATCTCAAGTATGACTTTATAATTTAATCTCATTACTACTAAAATCTAGGAAAGCCCACATAAAATGTCAGCACTTTTTCTGGCTACCAAAATAACGTTATTTAAGTCGATTCCAACCCAACAGTACAATGATGACAAAAACACAAAACATGGAACATCAGTTGCATTCATGACATTACTAAGTCACTGCCTTCATCAGATGTCTCTTATTCACTGTATCCCTTCAGGGGAGATAGAATTCTTTTCCCCTTTTTTGTCTATTTTCTTATGACAGTGATTCACAGCTTCTGAGAGGCCGATGAAAGAAGAAAGGAGAAAAAGCCTAGCGTGGGAGTTGGGAATGCCAATCTAGTCTCCGTAGCCTTCGAAATAAGATGCGTCATCTCTCTTTTCTCATCTGTGTCACACGAGTAGATTACATCATTTCCAAAGTCGCCTTTGGCACATAACTGAGATTCCGAGGAATTCTAATCTGTTTACTTTCTATTACAACATTTTGAAGACATGGAGTTACTATGAGTGGGAAACAAAAGGACCGTATTCTAGAAGGATGCTGCTGTTCCTGCCCTGTCTCCCGGCAGCTGATTCGAACACACCATGTTCTATGTAAGCCTTTATGTTGAACGTAAAACTTCCTGGGCTCTCGATTCTGTGGCTTGGTTTAGTGAGAAAGTGTGAAGAAGCAAAACGTAAGAAGATACATTTGCTCTCCTCCTGACGTTCAGCTCCCAAGGCAAGGGAACTGTTTTTACTGATTCTGTCTCTTAGCACCTTCAACTAGTTGATGCTCACATGAGCGTACTTTTTAAATGGGTTTATTTCCAGTTTCATCAGGTGGGTATGTCGAAAGAACCTAGAACACAGGAGCCAATGCACCACTGCACTGCGGGTTCTGTTGATTATCCTTATTAAGTGTTAGGATTTTCCTATCCTTCACGAATGCTTTTTTCCTAACACACACTATCATCTTCTTTCCTCACAATGCTCTAAAGAATTTGATTCCCAAGATGAAGTTATGATTTCTAAAGAGAGCATGGCTACTACAGTATGAGTTAAGTCTAAGTAATAACTCAATTTCCAAAAAGAAAAATGTAGCTAACCTTAGTAAAAGGAACTTTAAAAAAGTACACGAGACTCATCTCTTACAAGATGGTTATATGAGCTGGATATGAAATAGCCAAGAAAGGGCACAGACCATAATACTTGTTGAGATCCTGGTTGATTTCACCATATTTAAAAGTTATTGGGTTTTTAGTACTTTTTCTCTTAAGAGTTCAACTTATGTAAATATTATACTAGAAAGAATGAAAATATTAATGTTCTCCATTCAGAAAAGTTTAATATACATATATATTAAATAATATGTATTTTGTATTTAATATGTAATTATTTAATATGTATTTATTTTGGTTTAAGTTTTTCTCCAATTTATTCAATACTCTCAAAAAAATAAATACAGAGAAAAAGAAATATGCAGGTAATTTGCATTGCTTGACTTTAAAAACAGGTTATGTAAGTTAGGGATAGACTATTCTTTAACTGGAAGGAAGACCAGGAAAGCCAACCCAAACAATAAAACATCATGGATTCTGATCACTTAGAAAATTATGGTGAATAAATATTACCTAAAAGGAAATTTAAAAATTCGCAACTGTTGAAAATACACACATTTCCTGATTTACAGGGTCCATTCTGCAAATGACAAGTTACTGCAACCAGATCAGATCAAACACTGGCAAAACGGTGAACTGAGAGTGCAAAGCAAATTTACGAAGAGGCTGTTAAATTGCCAAATGCCGATCTGAATGTAACAAACTGCTTAGGGAATCACGAATTTTAACCGAATTTATACTGAGGCTGAGCAGGGGTGGACGTACATAAAGAGCAGAGCTTATCATCCCAGAATTTTTGAGTGCAAGGAAAAACAGAAAACTTTTTTTTTTTGGCAATAGAGTTTAAGTCCTCAGAAATAAATTCTATCATAGTAAGAACCTCTAAACCACGAAACATGTTACCAAACGTGTACAGACACTATGAATTTCTGCATTCTTCTTTCTGGGTGGTGGCGGCCGCATTGGTTTATCAGTCCAAACTCCGATGTGCAGCCCCTTCGCACCCGCACCAGGGAGCTCCAGACACGTGACACACAGAACACGGCACCGTGAACAGACGGCAGCAGAACCAAGCAAACTTGAGCAAAGCCAAGTTTTCTTCGTTACGAGCCTTTTCTATAAAGGGACCGCCAAGTCTGAACAGACCACAGAAAGGAAAAAAGATGCTTATTTCTGCTTTAGGAGCTTCCACTGCCCAGTCCTGTTTTAGGGGGAAACGCCAGCTGTCGGCCAGGGTAAAATACTGCACCAAAACCAAAGTCTGACAGACGGAATGATCTCGATTTCCCCCATCTTTCCCTGATTCATAGAAAAACAATATGTGTGCCTTTTCTTTCAGAGCAAACTGGAAGATGTTTAAATAGACAATTAAAAAAATGGTCTTCAGAAAATCTTATTACCTTTTCTAACTGACAGTCTCTGAATGACACACGCAACAGGTACAACGTTAAAAAACTCAACCGGGGGCTGAGAACAGTTGGGGATGCTACGGGTGGGCTCGCACGCGGTCACAGACCAGACCACAGCGGCCCCCTAGGTCATCATCAGTCAGACTTACGGGCGGCAGGCCCCGCTTCCAAAGTAGCAGTTCTCTGGGAGGGACGACGCATCAGGGACAGTGGTCCGTGCGGCACTTTCCTCTCTTAAGCAAGAGTAACAGGGAAGAGAGTAACACGCACACAGATCTGTGCCACCGGAGTCCAACAGCCAAAGTGAATTTGGCATTTCCTCCCCAAAGCTGAAGAAAAAAACAACTCGAGAAAAATGACCCTCGATGAATTATTCTAGATTTCAGATCTCTTCTTGTGCAAAAAATTTCATGTATGTTGAAGAACCACCTTTGATCGACAGATCGATTAGCTGGAAGCCATTATGCCAGAACCGAATACCCACGTTAGATTATTACAATCGTGAGACTATTTGTGAGTTCATAAAAATGGTACTGCACTTGGGGACTACAGCTTTAGTTTTGGGGGGACCCCGTGCTATAGGGAATCCGGGAAATGAACACTGCTGGAGGGAGCCAGGAATCCGACAAATTTCCTAATCTGCTACTGCTTAAAAACAGTCAAGAGTTGCAACATGTTGGGGGCTGATCCTATTCAGACTATCTGTTAAAATTCTGAACAGGTCAAATGACCGGCTACTCTCCACCGCCAGGTCCGCAGCGTGGGTGTGCGTGGCAGCACCCAGCCTCACCTCCACGCACGGCGAGCAGGAGCGCCCCGGAAAGGGCGCGGACCTCCCGTGCGGAGCCCCGGGGGCAGCTGCCTCGCACCGCACCCAGAGGCCTCACAGCGCCCCATCGAAGGTCTGGGGCTCACTCAGGGCTGCGGCTGGAGGTTCGGGGCGCCTCGTCTGGGTAATTTTCTGTTTGGGGTTTTTTGTTTCTTCTTCCTCTTCGGTTTCGCTTTCGCAGACATGAACCACCACGCTTGGCGTCGACTCAGTTCCTGCATGGAGCTCGTATTTCTCTCCTAGGGAGGTAAGCGGCAGAAAGAGGAGTTTGTCTCCTGAAACTCTGTTCTACTCATATTTTAATTGCTGATTATTGGCTTTCAAATCCTACATCAGAGCACTTTACCTTGCTTTGGCCTTTAAGGTTCTTATACAGTTTTGCCCTTTGAAGAAATTAGCTGGTGAGGAGCCCTGAGGTCTCGGGAGTTAAATGGAAAGGCTAATGACTGTTCTAGGGATGGTAGGAGTGAACCCGCTTCACTTCAGAATGGTTTCAGTTTTCCCTCTGTAGACACCTGTGAGGTTCGAAGCAGCAATCTCCATTACAGGACCTCACACATCCATGACATTGCTCTGATGTCTAAAAACACCACCAAGCCAGCTCCCCTCAAAATGCCTCTTGCATCCCTTTCTAAGAGACATATCGTTATTGTAAGTGAACAACTAGTCTGAACCAGCCAGGCACTGAATTCCTAGATTATTTTAAAGGGATGAGAGAAATCAAAAAGAAAAAGAAGAAATGAACAATAACTGTAAGAGAAGAATTTGGAAGGGATAATATAGTATTGCCATTAATTCCTTGAAGTAAGTATTCAACATAGAAGTCTGTCTGGTACCTTGATGGGACGGGGGAGAAGGTAACGTTCACTGACGGCTGGTCATGTACTAGAAGGATGTGTAGCCGTTGAAACTGCGGTTACGTTTATTGAGTATCATGAATATATCATTTAATCCTTATTAACCACACCGAAAGGTAGCTATTATGATCGATATTTTAGATGAGAAAACGGGCTCAGAAACCGAAACTAAGTAACTTGCTCAAGATCGCAAAGTTAGCAGGTCACCTGGCTGGCTCAGTTTGTGGAGCGTGTGACTCTTGGTCTCAGGGTTGTGGGTTCGATCCCCACACTGGGTGTAGCAATGACTTAAAAAAATAAAATCTTAAAAAAAAAAAAAAAGATCACGAAGTTAGCAAACACTAGAGTTGGAAGCCAGGTTTGTGTGACTTTGTCCTCCACTCTGATCACGTTGCCACTGGTTGGCTAGAAGGCAAATCGCCGAATACGGTCTTTAATACAAAAGTTTCTTGGGGAAAAAAATAGGAAAGGTAAGAGTTTGTTACCTGGTCCCAGTTTGGAAACCGCACAGAGTAAGTCATAGTTTATAACGGGCATCGCGTCTTCCCCCTGCTTCCACCCCACTGGCGGCGATGCGGGAGGGGAAATGAGGAACTGCTTGACCGGCTGGGGCGGCAGTAAATACGACTTGTCCCGTGTTTCACCAGACATCTGTACCTGCGGGCAAGGAGATGCTCAAAACCAGAGTGTGAGGGGCTCTTTCTTCGTTTTCATCGTTAGGCTAACCGTTACACATCTTTGGAGAAAACGCAAGAGTTTCCCTTGGCAACCTGCATCTCCCAGAGGTGGGGGCTGGGCCTGTGTGGTTCACCACCCAGGGCACGGTGCCCGGCACAGAGCCCCCGTGCCCCGCGTGCCCAATAAACGACACCCGAAAGAAAACAGGAACCGATAAGGAGACGAACAAACAATAAATGGCAATAAACCTGAATTCCCATTTTATTTACCTATTTATTTTTCTGAATTCCAGTTTTAGAACAGATTCGGTTACATCGCCTCCGTTTCAAGCAGCTAAACCAAGAAACATCCTGACAACTTTCATTTACATTTTCACTTGGAGCATGAGCCAATAAGCAAACCTCTTTTTTTAAAAATTTGAAAGCTAAGACCATAATACTTTGTTGAAAATAAAACAGTGCACTTAATAAATGAGTAGAGGTCTAATGCCTTTATATCATCAATTCTTCTGAGGAGACGGGTGCTACCCAAGCAGGATTAGAATAAGTATAGCGGATTCTTGGTAACCCCCAGGCTCCTCCTCAACAGCAAAGCCTGGGCCAGCCTTCCGCGGGGCCGCGTGCGTCCCTGGTCAGCCCCAGGCTGGCAGCTGTTCTCAATGGGGGGTGTCTCCTGAACCCCAGAACACAGAAACGACTTCAGTGACTACTTTCTCAATTCTCCCAAGGATGTCACATCCCGAGTGCCATTCCAGACGCGCAGGAGAAAAGTCAATTCACTGATCTTTTTTTTTTTTTAATTCAAATTCAATTAGCCAACATACAGTACATCAGTTTTTGATGTAGTGTTACATGATTCATTAGTTGCGCAGAATACCCACTGTCATCAGATCACGTGCCCTCCTGAATGCCCATCACCCAGTTACCCCATCCTAAGGGGCTAGGGCTTAATCCTTATGGAACCCCAGTTGAGAAAAGCTGCCAGAAAGATGAAGTCCTTTAATGCTTAGCATAAGCAAAACAAAGTTAAGGAGGGCAGATATGCTTACTATCTGATTGGGATGGTTTATTTCAAAGACTTCTGATATTTAGTCATCAAGAAAATGAAGTGATAGCACTTCGGGATGGAGGCGAAGAGCCTGAGAGAACAGCATTGCGAGGTACCTGTGCAAAATACAGCTTCAGCTTTTTCCCGTTGAAGTCCGTGTCGTTGAGCTCTATTCGTGCTCTTGCTGCTGCTTCGGGTTTGCTGAAATTTATTCTGACTCTTCTAAAGCTTTTAAGCAACTGAAACGTCACTTGGTCATCATAGACAGTGAAAAGTGCTTCAAATCTCTCCTAAAAATTGAGGAGCGGCAGGGCAGGGGAGGTGGGTGGTGGGGGGGAGAAGAAAACCTTTAGCCAAAGGAAATTTAAATCACTGAACATAAGTAACGGGATGGAACTCATGATTGACCAGGTGTACAAGACCAGGTATCCTGCTGCCATATGCTAAATTCTGCAATTTACACTTACTTTAAAAGTAATTAATGTTATTAAATATCATATAGGTTCAAATTATAAAATGAATAAACATAAAGTCTCGTGAAATAAATGTAAGGTAGAAACAAAGATACAAACACGCCCAATCACAGAACAAGAACACTGTACCGTTTTGAAGTCCCCAGTGTGCCAGCCTTGTTTTTCCCCTCCCATCCCTTTCCTCCTTCAAGGTAACCATGTCTGGATTTTGGGCTTATTATTCCCTTGCTTTTTAGAGTTTTACATTCATTTGTATCCCTAAGGACTTAATCACATGTGTGTATTCTTCTGTAACTTCTGTAAGCTTTTTTCCTTACGTTTTGTTCCTAGGATTCTTCCTTGTAGCTGTCATTCTTTCCTGCTCTACAGACCGTCCCACTGTGAGCCGTACTGAGGCTGATCTAACGCTGCTGGGGTCCGGACTGCCTCGTGTTGTCTGCTCCAGCCGTGCTAGGAACCCCCTGTGCACATCTGGTGCCCAAATGCACGAGTTTCTCTGACTGGACATACCTGTATGTGGAATCCCTGGGCCTTAGAGTTGGCACATCTTTAACGTTAGGAGATAACGTCCAATAGTTTCCCAAGTGTTGGTACCAGTTTACTCCCTACCAGCAGATACACGCTCTTGTTGCTTCATGTCTTTGCCAACACTTGATACAGACTTTTTATCAATGGGAGGCACAGACTATGAAATGGGTTCTAAGTTTGGCTACCGCTCATATTTCTCTGAATAATGAAATTAAGCCTCTTTTTTAAGATTTCATTTATTTATTTGAGAGAGAGAGAGAACTAGAGAGAGAGAGAGAGAGAGAGAGATGGAGCAGGGGAAGGGGCAGAGGGAGAGGGAGAAGCAGACTCCCCGCTGAGCAGGGAGCCCAACGTGGGACTCTATCCCAGGACCCTGGGATCATGACCGGAGCCAAAGGCAGACACTTAATTGGCCAAGTCACCCAGGTGTCCCGAGGTTGAGCCTCTTTTCATGCTTATTGGCCATTTGGGACTCCCCTAAATGTGACATACCTGTCTATATCTTTTGCCCATTTTTCTACTGGGTTGTCATTTTGTATTGAGTAATGGAAGTTCCACAGGGATGCTAATTCTTTGTCAATTAAATGGCCATTAGATATTTTTTCCAGCTTTTTTCATTGTGGGTGTTTTTTTGTTTTGTTTTGTTTTTTTTTTTAAGAAATAGAGGTTTTAATCTGAGCATTACCGAATTTATCACTTTCTTCCTTCTGTGTTTTCTGTGCCTTAAGACATCCTTCCATACTCTGAGATTGTACTGATGTTCTCCTAAGTTGCTTTCTCAAAGTATTTACGGTTTTACCTTTCACATTTAAGTCTTCGCTCAGCACAAATGATGTTTATGTATGAGACACCCCCTCCCCACCAGCAACCACTACCATTTTTCTATCACTCTATCTAATGTATAGAGTATTTTCTAGATTGTATTTTCTAGAATTGTATATCCCGGCTCTGCCTGGGATGGCAGAGTTCCCTGAGATCTAGCTTCAGTGGGATATTTTATATAAATGTGCCTTTTTGATGCCATTGGTTTTTAATCAGAGGATTTATTCCATGGTTGTGATTACTGATATTTTTAGATGTCTACCATCTTATTTTATCTACTTTTCTCAGATTTTCTGTTCATATTCTCTCCTTTTTTACCTTCTTTTCAATTTGTTTTTCTCTTTTTTTTCTATTTATCCCCTCTGGATAAAATTTCTAAGAAAGATGCTGATGTCCATTTAGCACCTTCCCTAAAGAGGCATAATATCCCACAGCCACGGTCCGTCTTTTACAAACGCAAAGCAACGAAATCTTCTCGAGGTTCATTTGGGAGTATGTCATTCCACAAAAACAGCATTTTTTAGTAAAAAGTAAAATTGTGTGTGTGTGTGTGTATACATCCTAAATGTTCTGGGATGAAATACAGCAGGAAAGAGGGAGTCATTCTGAGGCTGAGGGAAAAAAAATGGTCCTATTCCCATTTGTTAATAAATTGGAATAACAAAAAAAACTAACTTCAATTACCAGAATAGTAACATTAAATTCTCTTTACTCGTCACTTTTATGCAATAGTTCAATAAATGAAATGTAACAAAACCGACCTAAGAAAATTCTCAATACCTTAAGAAATACTCCTTAGGCTTGCCAAAGGTAACATAATAAAGGAACCTGTAAATTAGCTTTGTTTTTTATTTCTGTGAAGATCCTTCAACTATCTGTTGATACTGAGGTAAAAATCATTTGTTAACTTCTCTCAGTTTGAACCTTTTCCTACCACTTTGCAATATTTCTCTGGTTTGACAAAATATAAAATGATTTGTGATCAAATATATATTCTTCTAACGTTCAAATATCCCTTATAATTCGGAAAACACCACCTGCTTAAAAATTATATTATTTTTGCTCATTCATTTTAAAAAATATATGTTAAGCGACCAACTGCATGTCAGACCTTTATGCTAACTGCTGGGCGTCCAACGTATCCTAAGCTCCTTCAAAGGAAGGTGAACTTTTAAGATCAAGTCTGTTCTTATTGACTATATTATCTCTACATATTAAAGTAATATGGACAAATACATATTATAGATACAGTAAGGACTCTTACATAGCACATCGGTTCTTAAAAATAAATGTGCACAGGTAAATATATTAAATACTAATAATTGTTAACACTTCCAGGCACATTTCAGAGTTTCCTCAGCGTCCATTTCAAAGATGGTTGTTGGCTTTGTCACTTTTTTAAAAAATTAGAATTGAGATTTTATGAAATTGCACTTCATTTAATTCTTGGCGGATGCTCACATTTTGATACTAAATGAGTACTAAAATTCCCACATGAGATAGTGAAGAAATGTCAACACCGAGGGGCACCTGGATGGCTCGGTCGCCTAAGCACCCGACTCTAGACCTCTGCTCAGGTCATGATCTCAGGGTCATGAGTTCAAGCCCTGTGCTGGGCGTGGAGCCTACTTAATTAAAAAAGGAAAGAAAGAAAAGAAATATCAATACTGAAGGCAGTGGAAATGGAAAGTAGGGAAGAATGAATTAAGCGTGGTTTATATTAGTATTTTGTCATTCTGTACATTACAGTTTCCCTTGCTGAGGGTAAAAGGACCGTGTATTTATTCCTAATTCCCACAACAATGAATTTTTTGTAGTTACAATAACACACTATCTAGAAAATGAAACATCTACTTGCTAATTACATCTTATTTCCTTTCAAAACATTTTTTTTCTCACTCCAGAAATATACTGTAACTGAGTGTAACAAGCAGGTGATAGCCATGGGTTCCATGGGTCTCTTGCTTCTAAATTCAAATACCTGTGAATGGATTAAGAATTATATAAAAACGAAGCCACGCAAAAGCCAATCAGTAAGCTTCTCCTAAGTTTTGCAAGATCTCTTTCTTTCCCACTTTCACGGAGCATAATACGGTTTGAGAAATGTGTGACTTCTTGCCGTGAGGCACGGTAGAGAACACAAAGAATTAATGTGGAGGCAAAACGATCACTGTTTCCTTGAGGAACAACGTGAGAGCCCTTGGCTGGTATCTCTGCCCTTGTGTGAACCCACAGGGACCAACAGGTGGGTTCTGGAAGTTGCCCCTGACAAGCTGGGGTGAGCACAACAAGGGTTCCGACGACTGGAGAGCGGTCATAATCTATCCACATGCACTGAAAATAACTGGCAAGAAATGTAATTCATTAACAAAATTATTACTTTTCTCCTTAAAATTGTTTTAGAAATAACTCACTTTTATATGTTTCTGAATTCTTGAATGATATTAAAATGAACACCATCCTGTTAAAGAGTGATGCTTGCACATTTGCCTCTGACAAGAAAAGGAAGATCCCAGACGATCCAAATTGCCATGGACCACTCTTTTTCTGGTGGTCTCTTAGTATCCCCTCAGGCGGTACATCTATAGGAATAAGACAGTTAATTCTGCCTAAAAATTAATCCCTAAGGCTTTCCCTGTTACAGAAGTTTTCCACAAAATATAGACCAGAAGCTGTGTTTGTATGTTGAAATCACCCATGTATTTAGTCAGCAGTAAAAAGGACTACAGATACCTTGCATCTAAAATATGTAAAGACGACATGTAATCAACAGCTTTCTTGGGAATTCCAGAAAAGTACTTCGCAGCTGGGTAACAAGCCAACTAAAATCATGAGGAGAGAAGAGTAGAAAAGGTCTTACGGGAAGGTTGGTTTCAGGGAGGTGAGGGTGGCAGCTAGGTGAAAATTTCTCGACCCTTCTGGAAACACCACCGCCCTATCCTCTGTTCCCCATCCCGAAGCAGTGAAGGCGAGGCTTATCAATTTCACCGAGGAATAAACTATGAAAATGATTTTGTTGCACCCCTTGCCTTGGACAAAAGGGCCTGAGGAGCCCACCACGTCTGTATGTTAAGAACAATTTCCCTGTCGAGAAGCAGCAATGCTTCAATCCATTCAGCTGTGAAATTATCTTTGGAGTCCTACGGCAAAAGATTTTTCATGTTCTCTGTCTGTAATTCTGAAACAGAAAATTCCATCTCTCCAGCAGGTTTGTGGATGTCAGAGACGAGGCCTCCATTTCCACCTGGCGAAAGGCAAGTGCCTTTGGTTCTCCTCAACGTCACTGCTGACTACCAGGAAGAAAGCCCCGAACTCCTGGGCACGGCGGATTGAAAACTCTGACCATGTGAGTACTTGTCATAGCTCTGGGCCCCAAATTCAGAAGTGCCAGAGGGGAGCTGAACACACAAAATGTGAAAACCTTCTACAACTGTTGGCCCACAGCATTCATGTTGCCTTCAACACTGTTCCAGATCAGAAAGAGGCATGAAACCGAATTAAAAATCAAGAAAATACGGAATATGACCTGTCCAGTATTGATTTTTAGGTTTTAATGGTTCATATACTTACAGATACACATTCTGACTTATTGGAACATAAGTTCTCAGGGGGCCAAGATCTCCCCCCCCAAACCTATAATATCCTTTACACCATGTACAAGAAAAGTAGTCAAACCAATGAAAAATCATTTTTGATGGTAACAAACTACAAACTGGTACTAGGATGGGGATGAAAATATTTTTGACTGGAGTGTTCACTACATGGGTAGAGACTGTCAAAACTCACCAAATTGTACACTTAAGATCTGTACATTTTACTGCAGGCGAGTGTCACCAAATTAAAAAAAAAAAAGAAAAAAAAAAGAGGGAAAATAAGAAGGGGGATGGGAGGAGCTGGGTACCGGAGTGAGCTGTGGACCAGCTGTGGAGATGGCCCCTGAGCACAGGCTGTCGGGGCCAGAGGCTCACACAGGAGTGTCAGCCCCTGACCTGACTGGGAGCACAGCAAGGCTACTATTTCCATCTTTGCTTGGGACAACACGTCCTTAGTCATCGGTAGTCATTCTGGTTCTAGAAACTTCTTTTTTCTTCCACGGCTAGTTGAAAAAAGATGTGGATGTGTGTCTGTGCCTTTACAGAAAATGTGTGCCCAAAGCAGAGGCCGTGTTCAAGCAGGTTGGGGGCAAATCACCAGCCTCCAAACACCTAGGAAAGAGTTTGCTACTTTAGGAGGGGAATGAGACCTACAACCACACTATCACACTTAATTGTGACCGTAACAGTGAAGCTGATCAGGTGGCAGGCAGGGCCCCTACGTCTAATGAGATCCCAGATCTTGACAGTCCCCCGGCAGCAGCGATGGCCTTTTCTCTTTAGCCTGAAGGTTGGTTGTTTATTGAAAAGAGCAGAGAAGACAGAGGAGCAGATTGCAAGGCCCCCTGGAGGAAAGAGCAGATGGACCAAACCCATGGAGCGAGCAGACAAAAGGAGAAAAGCAGAGAACTCTGTCCCACTGAGCACGTCCTCTCCTGCCCTGCCGAGTGCTGTGCTGCTCGTGGGCATCTTGAAGAGGCAGTCCGGTTCCAGGCAGGCATGACCTGATCCAAGGACTCAAGATGGCACATGAAACATTTCAGGTTTGTAAGCTTGTCCAGGTGCTGCGGCTGAAGAATTGTTTTGATCCAAGACACCAGAGGTGAGAAAAATCACGCAAGTGAGTTCTTCCGAGAAAACCGTGTGAATTTCCCCAGGCACAAGGGAAACAGGGTCGGTCATCCAGACTGCTCTTCGAAGTAACCAGGCTTCAGTGGTCAAGGTCAGGATCGT
This sequence comes from Ailuropoda melanoleuca, assembly GCF_002007445.2. Lineage (NCBI taxonomy): Eukaryota > Metazoa > Chordata > Mammalia > Carnivora > Ursidae > Ailuropoda > Ailuropoda melanoleuca. The sequence continues at coordinate 4,541,483 of NC_048219.1, read as the reverse complement.
ACATTCATGCACAAGGAAACCCTTAACTCTGCTCTTCAGGATGTCCAGTTGAATCTTCACTTCCCCCTTCCTGGTCTCCCCATCAATGAAGTACGAAAGATTAGGGAAGGCCAGGTTCAGCTTGAACTTCATATCCAGCCCCAGGCTTCTCTGCGAGGCAGGAGAATGGCGTGGGCCAGGCTATAGGTGCTCTGACGGCTTGTCACCACGGTGGTCTCTTTCCTGTGACTTTGGTGACGGAGCACTAGCTTTGATGAACGTACCAAACCTTCCTCTGTATCTGAGAGGAGGACCTAAGTAGATACCATCCATTCCTGAGCAACAGAAGCTCTCTGCTCATTGGCCTTTATCATGGGTAAAATATTCCTTTCTTCATCCAGTTAACGACCGTTCCCTTCTTCAAACATGAGACCACAGAAGGAAGACCTCAGGAGGAATCCACAACCTGGACAGAAAACTTCAGGAAGGTCTGATGGCTTCTACCAACCATCTATCTTCTCAAGTAACAGAGCTCTAGAGCCAGACTGGATTTGACTCCATGCTCTGTTATGTAGCTGTGTGGCCTTGGGCAGGTTGCTTACCTTTGCTGTGCCTAGTTTCCTTACCTGTTCACTGAGGATAATAAAAGTACCCACCTCACTAGGTTACTGTGGAGTCACAGAGCGAACACTCACAGCTCTTAGGACAGTGGGTACGATTACTGTTGCTAACTGAAATAGGGCAGGGCTTTTGCCAGTAATCCACTTGCTATTCTGCGGTTACAAAAAATAGCTGCTCTTCTCTATGATGTGGATTCCCTGAGAAGGAGGTGAGTGCACGGCAATGACACAGCATGAACTGGATGGCACAGACCCTGGAGGTCACCACTGGCAAGTTGGAATCCGCCCTTCCTGATAGTCCTTTAGTGATTCAGATGCCCCACACTGCTGGAGCAATCACCTGGGGACAGGCCCTCCCAGGAGACCCCGCTGTGCTGGGGGACACAATGAACCGCTGATGATGACATCAGTGTCCATCTTCTCGGGATCTTCGGAACCTGACCTGTGACCCCTGACCCTTCGAAGCAGAGACCACTGCGTCTCTGTTATGACACTGAGGAACGTGGGTTACTCTGTTATGAACTTGGGACTTGAGGGCGAGGACAGCAGGAATTCTTTTTTTTTTTTTTTTGTAGTTATAGCATAATTCTCCATATTGAAAAAATACATCGTTTTCACATTGATGGCTTTTAATGTATTAATTTTATCTTTTTGTTTTGTTTGCTATTTTTTAAAATTAACTGTTCAGGGATGGCCTTGAAAATGCTTTGCCATGCATGCGTTCACGGTGCCAAGCTAGCACCGGGGAATGAAAAACCATTTAAAACAAACAGAAATGGCTGATATGAAGTTACTAAAGTCTAGAAGGAGAATGTGAAGCAGAAAGACAGGGTTCTCTTTAATCGAGGTCAGTTATGCACAAAGGTCAAGAATGTTCCATCCTCAGGCTTGCCCCTGTGCTCGGCGGCTGCCAGGGACTTGGGGATCTAGTTCTGTGGCTTCCATCAGATGTTTGTGTGTTGGGTCCTGTTAAACTCCTTCTTACTGTTCATCCACACTCACTCATTCAGTAAGGCTGGTCCTGCCCTAGGGGCTGAGGCTACAACAAGGACCACATACTGATTGTGATTTGTTCCAGGGCACAAGTTTCTTTTCTGGTGGTGTTTTCTTAAAGGACATTAGAGGGTGAAGGTCATTTTGAAAGCTAGGGACCCACCTTTCCAAAGACATGTAAACTTGAAAGAATGTTGCAAACAGCCATGGGAAGGAACTTATTGTATTATTTGTTCTTTAAAAAGAAAAAGGTAGCCTTCTTCTTCCTGAACATTTTTTTAGGCAAAGTCAAGGAAAGTAGGTGCATGGCGAAAAGGGAGATGCAGTGGCCCTGAGAGGGCGTCAGAGTCCCAGCGGGGTGAAGAAGGTAGCCATCTGGGAGGCAGGCCCAGCATGGGGCGCCAGGACCCAACAGGGTTAGGACAGTGTGACCATGAGGGGCAGCCCAGCGCAGGGTGTGGGAGCTCAGGGGGCTAAGAAAGGTGCCCATGCGGGAAGACTGCCCAGAGCAGAGAAGGTATCTCAGCAAAAGGGCAGGCTGATGGGGTGTCAAAGCCCAAGTGAAGGGAGAAGGGTGAGGAGGGAGGTCTGTGCAGGGAGGCAATCCAGCGTGGGGTCGTGGCACCCCAGTGGGGTCAGGATGTGTCTCTGTGGGAGGGTGGCCCAGCACAGCACACTGGATCCCAGGCAGGGTAAGGATGACACTATGGGACTCAGAATCTGGGCAGGGTGCAGAGGACTTCCACATGGTGGGTCTGGGGCAGGGTGCTGGAGCACAGGGCGGGGAAGGAGGGTTTCCACATGGGAAAGAGGGTGGATGGTGGCAATTATACACAGAGAGAGTGACTGCACAAGTAAATAATGGATAATGGAAGCTAGTTTTCTGTCAAATAAGAGTTACAAATTTGAAACGTGAAAAACTAGAAATGAATTCTTTCTGAACTGAGAGTCATGCAATAAAATAACCAGCCTATCATCTTTGAGTGTGAACACCAAGAGCGAGCAGGGGAGACTAGAAATCCTCCCAGACTGAAGGAAACTTAAGGCATCTGACAACTAAATGCAATGCTTCAAAAGGAGCTGGATTTTTTAATATAAAGGACATTATCGAGACAACTTGCAATTCTTGAATGGGGGTCCGAGGATGAGAAGGGTGTAATATACCAGCGTTAATTTCCTGAATTTTGTGTTTTCTGGTAGGAGAAGGCTCTCGCTTGCAGGAAACACAGATTGTGGTATTGGGGTGATGGCCATCATTGTTGGCAACTTGACCTCAAAATGGTTCAGGAAAAAAAAAAAAGAGTTCTTTGCACTCCCAAACCAGTAAAGATATTTTGATATGTACTCCCAATATATATTTTTATCTACATATATATATACACACATACATACACATATACACATGCTACAGACATGTTCTGCTGCCCTTATATCATCTATAAAACTTGTAAATAGAATGCAAATCAGATTAGGAAATAAATAGAAAATACATGGTTATTGAAATTAGTTTATGAAGCTTCAACATAAACGTTGGGGAGTACTGGTAGCCTGATCCCATAAACGGCGCTCCCAGTCTTATTCAGCACATACTTAATGAGCAGCGAGGCTCAAAAGCTGGGCTCTGGGCCAGGTGGTGTGGCATGACACACGTGCCCATTCCAAGCTGGCTCACTCCTGAGTTCTCCCCACCCACAGGAGCCCTGCTTTGGACAGATTAGGAATATCCACACATGGGTAATTCAGCTGTTACTCAGAACCTAAGAGCTTTGTGTCCTGCCTTGATTTGGGGAATGGCAGATCTTCCCCAACTGAAATGAGATTATTGGGGGAAAAGAAAATCTTTGATGCAGGACAGGTGCTGCTATATGTTTCACTAAAGGTAAACTAGAAGGCATTTGGACTCAATATACACATTTGAGAAAAGTTATTTGAATGATGGTAGGATAAATTTCAGTCAAATTATAGGAAGCCAAGGATGACTCAGTATTACACTGGTTCTTTCTAACTATTCAGGTCTCAGCTCAAATGCCACTTCTTCAGACAGGTCTGCCTTGATCACTCTCGTTAAAAATGACCACCCATGAAGTCATTCCCTAACCCTCTACTATTTTATTTTCTTCGTAGTACATTTATATCAGAACTTCTTACTCACTGGTTTGTGTGTTAATTTTTCTCTCCCTATACTCCACAAGGGCTGGCCCCTGATCTCGTTCACCGTGGTCTCCCTAGAACCCGTAATGACTGTGGCTGGCACAGTGCTCAACCGTATCAACAGATATACTGCACACGTGCACCAAGCCAGAATGTGAAACCTGTAAACCAGTGACGTCTGAGACCATGACAGCGAAGCACCTTATAATTCAGCGATATCTGAATGTTGCCGATAATCAGGACACCATTACCTAATGAACTATTTCGAAGTCCTTTTTAACTCGTGGTTTTGAGACGATGTATTCACAATGGAAACCATAAATATAACTGCAGGTAACTGGAGATACCTTTTTCATTTCAAGAGCTCCTAAGATATCTGAAAATCCCTAAATGTTATAATATACAGTGGTGTGTGGTTGGAAGACCCAGCGCGAGTCCAGGAACTTTGCTACCAGTCCGCGATACGGTTCAATAGAGAAGTTGAGAAGTGTCTAGAAACATTGTGGCAAGTTTACATTGCTGGACATTAGTGCATTTTATGAAGACATCGGTCTGTGATAGTCTGGAGGAAAAACCTGGTCCTCCACTAAGCACTGAGTTTGAGAAGCATCTGTTTATAGTTTACCCAGAAATTCATTAAAAAGTAACAGAAATGTGAATGAGCAGATTAGCAAAAATCTTAAATTCTGAAAATGGAATGTATTGGTGATGCTCTGGTACAATGGGAACCCTTACAAGTCTAGCAGGAATGCAAACAGGTACAGCAACCTTAGAGACCATTTGACAGTATTCGCTAGGATTGCCTTACAAGCCAGAAACATCAGTCCTAGTTATATACCTCGAGGAACCCCCTGCACCCCCACATATATAGGACATTTACAGAACATTTAGCATCACTGTTCCAACAGCAACCTATCAAAAATAATTATAGGGGCGCCTGGGTGGCACAGCGGTTAAGCGTCTGCCTTCGGCTCAGGGCGTGATCCCGGCGTTATGGGATCGAGCCCCACATCAGGCTCCTCCGCTATGAGCCTGCTTCTTCCTCTCCCACTCCCCCTGCTTGTGTTCTCTCTCTCGCTGGCTGTCTCTATCTCTGTTGAATAAATAAATAAAATCTTTAAAAATAATAATAATAATAATAATAATAACGTAACAATAGAAAAAATAAATAAGTTGGATTTTATCCGAATTTAAATTATATAATTATTAATGCAGTAGAGTACTGTACATGTATTTTCTCTTTCTTGTGATTTTAGTAACATTTTTTCTAGGTTACTTCAGTGTAAAAATACAGTATATAATACATATAACATACAAAGTATGTGTTAATTGACTATGTTATTGGGAAGGCTTCTGGTCAACAGCAGGCTATTAGTAGTTAAATTTGTTTAAAGTTTAAAGTTATACATGATTTTCAACTCCATGGAGGGTCAGTGCTCTTAACCCCAGCACTGTTCAAGGGTCAACCATAGTATATATACATAGTTATGTTGAACCAGAAGAAATACCAATATTTGATCATTTGACCTACAAATGCAGCAATTTCATATGGTTAGACTTAATAAAAAGTTGAATTTGCATGGGCAACCATAAGCACGGAGTTCAGGATAATAGTTATCTATGGGAGGAGACACAAGGAGTTCAACTATGTTAGTAAAATTGTATTAGCTAAATTGGGTGGGCACATGGATTTTCTTTATATTAGTCTTTATCCTTTTTGCATGACCTAAAAATTGCCCTTTGTTTCAGAGCTTGGGATAGTGCCTTCACACAGATAAATAAACAGACCTGGAAGTTATTCACCTGTGTCTTACCTGGACTCCTTGGGTGAGGGAAGGTCACACACAGGGAGTTTGTTTGGGGAAGTGACTGCATGGGACAGAGTGGAAAGAGTGAAACAGGGAAGGGCGGAAAGCCAGTCCTCCTTCCGTCCAGGTTCTGTTATCAAGCCGCTCACCTCCGTGGTCAGCCAGGGTGCGATCTGGCCGGGAGCCCTGAGAAGGCGGTGAGAAGACCCTCAGACTTGGCTTCAGTGTCAGAAGAAGGGGGGCTTATTCACTGGCTTTACTCTGCCACTGGTCAAGGGTCGCCCTGTGGGATGTTAACTCCCTCACATTTCCCTTTCTGCACAGGCGTCAGTATGGCTGAGCAACCTCACACGGGCAGCAGAGAAACGCTGGGACGAAATGCTACCTATGGTACAGCAGAGGGCAACTGTTGTGAGTTACACCTGCGCACAGCTGGGTGTTCTAGCAACAGCTGCAGTGAAAAGCTGGGCCAAGAGGATGTGAAGTGGGGCAAGAGAGGTGTCCAGTATATATATATCACACACATGTGTATAATATGTAGCGTGTGTATGTATGTACATATAATATATATATGTAGGGCACCTGGGTGACTCAGTCGGGTAAGTGGTTGCCTTCGGCTCAGGTCATGACGCAGGGGTCCTGGGATTGAGCCCCGCATCAGGCTCCCTGCTTGGTGGGGAGCCTGCTTCTCCCTCTCTGCCATTCCCCCTGCTTGTGCTCCCTCTCTCTTTTTCTCAAATAAATAAATAAAATCTTAACAACAACAAAAATATATATACATATGAATATATAAGAGCACACTAAAAAGAATGTTAAACTCAAGAAAATGGGTTCTTTTTTTTAACTTTATATATTTTTATTATGGTAAAATAAACAAAACACAGAATTTGCCATTTTAATCCTTTTTAAATGTACAATTCAGTGGCATTAAGTATATTCACACTGTTGTGAAACACCACTATCCATCTTCTAAACTTTACCACCCCAAATTGAACCTTTGTACCCACGAAACTATAACTCCCCATTCCCCACTCCTCTGGCCCTGGCAACCACCATTCTACTTTCTGTCTCTATGAGCCAGACTACCCTATCTCATGTAAGTGGAATCATACAGTATGTGTCCTCTTGTGTCTCTTAGTATGTCTTTCAAGGGTCATGCATATTATAGCATCTATCAGAACTTCACTCACTTTTAAGGGTGTATATTTCATTGTATGTACATACCGCATTTTATTCATTCATTTATGCATCGATGGACATTTGGGTTGCTCCTACCTTTTGGCTATTGTGAAGGATGCTGCTATGAACACTGGTACACAAACACCTGTTCAAGTCCCTGCTTTGAATTCTGTGTCTATATAGATCCAGAAGGAGAATTCTGGATCGTACTGTAATTCTATGCTTAATGTTGTCAGGAACTGCTACACTGTTTCTCACAGCAGCTGCACCATTTTACATTCTCACCAACAATGCACAAAGGTTCCAATTTCTCCACATCCTTGTCAACACTTCCTCTGTTTTTATGATGGTAGCCATCCTAATGGGTGTGAGGTGACATCTCACTGTGATTCTGATTTGAATTTCCCTAATGATCAGTGATGGTGAGCATCTTTTCATGGCCATTTGTATCTCTTTAGGGAAATGTCTATTCAAGTCCTTTGCCCATTTTTCAACTGGGTTGTTTGGTTTTTGTTGCGGAATTTTAGCATTTCTTTATGTGTTCGGGATATTAATCCTTTATCAGATAATGTGACTTGAAAATATTTCCTGCCATTCTGTAGGTTGCCCTTTCACTGATGGTGTCTTTTGATGTACACCTTTTAAATTTGGATAAAATCCAACTTATTTATTTTTTCTATTGTTGCCTGCGTGTGGGTGTCATATCTAAGAAATCATTGCCAAATCCAACGTCAAGAAGCTTTTCCTGTTTTCTTCTAAGAGTTTTATGGTTTTAACTTTGACATTTAGATCCTTGATCCATTTTGAATTAAATTTTGTACAAGGTATAAGATAAGGGTCCAACTTCATTCTTTTGCTTGTGGATATCCAGTTTTTCCAGCACTTTTTGTTGAAAAGATGGTCCTTTCCGCATTGAATGGTCTTGGCACCCTTGTTGAAAATCATTTGACCACATGTGTCGGGGTTCATTCTGGGCTCTCTATTTCCTATCGCATTGGTCAATATATTTGTCTTTATGCCAGAACCACATGGCTTTTAAAACATTTTTTTTAATTTTAAAATTTTTAAAAATTTTTATTGAGAGAATATGACATATAAGTACCACACTGTTTTGCTTACTGTAGCTCTGTATTAAGGGAATGTATCTTAATATAATAAAAGCCATAAGTGACAAGTCCACAGCTAACATCATACTCAATGATGAAAAGGTGAAAGCCTTTCCTCTAAGATAAGGAACAAGACAAAAATGCCCACACTCACTACTTTTATGCCACATAGTATTGGAAGTCCTAGCAAGAGCAGTTAGGCTAGAAAAAGAAATAAAAGGCATCCAAATTGGAAAAGAAGTAAAACTGTCACTCTTTGCAGATGACATGATATACATAAAAAACCCTAAAGACTCCCAAAAAAGCCTGTTAAAACTAATAAACAAATTCAGTAAAGTTGCAGGATACAAAATCAATACACAAAAACACGCTGTATTTCTTATATTTATAGCAAACTCCCAGAAAGAGAAATTAAGGGGCGCCTGGGTGGCACAGCGGTTAAGCGTCTGCCTTCGGCTCAGGGCGTGATCCTGGCGTTATGGGATCGAGCACATCAGGCTCCTCTGCTATGAGCCTGCTTCTTCCTCTCCCACTCCCCCTGCTTGCGTTCCCTCTTCTCTCGCTGGCTGTCTCTATCTCTGTCAAATAAATAAATAAAATCTTTTAAAAAAAAAGAGAAATCAAGAAAACAATCCCATTTACATTTGCATCGAAAAGCATAAAATATGCAGGAATAAATCTAACAAACAGGTAAAAGACTTGTATACTGAAAACTACAAGACACAAACGAAAGAAATTGAAGAATTTATAAATAAATGGAAAGATATTCATGTTTACATACTGGAAGAATCATCGTTAAAATGTCCATACTACCCAAAGCAATCTATAAATTCAATGTAATTGCTATTAAAATTCCAATGGCATTTTTCAGAGAAACATAACAAAGAATCCTAAAATTTGTACAGAACTACAAAAATCCCTGAATAGCCAGAGCAATCTTGAGAAAGAATAGAGCTGAGGGATCATACTCCCTGATTTCAAACCATATTACAAAGCTATAGTAATTAGGGGCGCCTGGGTGGTGCAGTCGTTAAGCGTCTGCCTTCGGCTCAGGGCGTGATCCTGGCGTTCTGGGATCGAGCCCGAGCCCCACATCAGGCTTCTCCACTAGGAGCCTGCTTCTCCCACTCCCCCTGCTTGTGTTCCCTCTCTCGCTGGCTGTCTCTCTCTGTCTAATAAATAAATAAATCTTTAAAAAAAAACAAAAATAACACAAAGCTATAGTAATTAAAACACTACGGTATTGGCATAAAATCAGACACACAGATCAATGAAACACAATAGAGAGCAGGGAAATAAACCCACACATACATGGTCAATTAATTTCTAACAAAGGAGCGAAGAGTATACAATGGGCAAAGGACAGTCTCTTCAGTAAATGGTGCTGGGAAAACTGGACAGCTACACACAAAGAATGAAACTCAACCATTATCTTATGCCACACACAAAAATTCACTCAAAATGGATTAAAGACTTGCATGTAAGACCTGAAACTATATAAAATCCTGGAAGAAAAAACAGGTGATAAGTTCTTTGTCACAGGTCTTGGCAATGATTTTTTCAATCTGACACCAAAACCAAAAGGAACAAAAGCAAAAATAAGCATGACTACATCAAACTAAACACTTCTGCACAGCAGAGGAAACCAACAAAATGAAAAGGCAACCTACTGAATAGGAGAGAATAGTTGCAAATCATTTATCTAGTAAGGAGCTAATATCCAAAATATATAAAGAACTCATAAAATAAATAGAAAAAACCCACACAATCTGATTTGAAAAATGGGCAGGAGATCTGAACAGACATTTTTCCAAAGAAGACACACAAATGGCCAACAGGTATATCGAAATATGCTCAACATCATTAATCATCAAAGAAATGCAGATAAAACCACAATAAGATATCACCCTCACATCTATTAGTGTCAAAGAGAGAGGAGATAAGTATTGGCCAGGATGCGGAGAAAAGGGAACCCTTGTGCCCTACTGGTGGGAATGTAAACTGGTGCAGTCACTGTGCAAAACAGTATGGAGCCTCCTCAACAAATTAAAAACAGAACTACCATATGATCCAGCAATTCCACTTCCAGCTATCTATCCCAAGAAAACAAAAACACTAACTTGAAAAGGTACCTGTGCCCCCATGTTTACTGCAGCAGTATATACGATAGCCAAGACATGGAAACAGCCTAAGTGTCCATCAGTGGATGAAAGGATAAAGAAAATGTGTATACATGCACACATACAACACACACAATGGAATGTTATTCAGCCATTTAAAAAAAATGAAATCTTGCCATTTAGGACAACATATATAGACCTCTAACTGAACATAATAAAAAATAAATTAAAAAAAAACATTTATGGACCTTGAGGGCATTATATTAAGTGAAATAAGTCAGACAGAAAAAGGCAATTACCATATGATCTCTTTTCGATGGGGGTTTAAAAAACAAAGCAAATAAAACGAACTCATAGATACAGAGAACAGATTCGTGGTTGCCAGAGGCAGGAGGGATGGGGTGGCAAACGGGTGAAGGTGGCCAAAAGGAACAAGCTTCCAGTTATAAAATGAACATTCTGCAGTTTCAGATATTACCATTAAGGCTTTTATATAAAACTCACATGACTAAGAATTGTATGTAAGATGAAGTCCACTGACTGAACTGCTATTGGAATTTCTGCTGGTATGATTTCCAATTTAATTTACGTTAGATATAATCCCAAATGGTTTTTAAAATGAAAATCAACAAGAACTCACCACTTTGGCAAGTTAAAAAAAAAAACTTCCAACGCTACACTTAAAAAAAAGAAGTAGGAACCGATCCATTGTGAGGTTTTTTGAAAGACTCCTTAGGAATATAATTTTAAGATAAACTAGTAATACGTGTGGGTTTTCATGGATCACAAATGAACAACAAGGTTAATGTAATTATTCTACAAAAACACAGATCTCTTAAAAATTCTGAGAAAACTAGGAAGGACGATTTCAAAAGGTCTGCATCATGGTTGACCCTGAGAAAGAAAACACTTGTGAATGAAAACAAACCTGAAAGGTACAGAACTGGCAGCGGCCATCCGTCTCCCCCTCGCTCCGTGCCAGGGCCTTCAGCATCTCCAGGCAGGTTCACTGCAGGAGTGTCCTAACTGGCCCCCTGCTTCGGGCTCTCCTTCCACTTCCACTGCTCTGCTCTTCACATGTTGCCCGCAGATCTTCCTCATACGTACTTCTGATTGTCACCCCTTTGCTCAGAAGACTACTTCCCGAAGAAGGGTAAGCCCCTCGAACTTTGCAGGACGCCCCAGGCTCACCTTTCCAGCTTGACTTCACTTCACTTTGGCTATGTCTCACCTGTGCACCAGCCACAAGAACTCCTCCCTGACGCGTCCACACTCTCGGGAGTCAGCTCGTTGGCTCATTATGTTCTCTCTGGCTCGAATTCCCTTTCCTTTCCCTGCTAAACTCCTACCCGGCTCACACGGCTCTTCTCTAGTGCCATCTCCCCGTAAGATCTTTCACTCCAGCTGGCTGCCATCCTGTCCTCTTACACCTCAATGTACTTTCAAGCGCCTCTAAAGGCACTAGTAGTCCATCTTATGCCAAATTACGTATCACCTCCATGGCAGGACCGTACATAGTCTGAGGTGGAAGCTGTTTCAATTCCTACTCTTATCCCTGGAAGCAAGTGGCACAGTGCCTGTATGTAGTGAGTCAAGCTACATCAAGTTCTCTCCCAGAAAGTCACTGGAAGGAAAATACTTTGAGTGCACAGACAGGAAATTAAAGGGCTGGTATGTTGAGAAAAAGTCTCAGCACATGCAAAATTTCAAAATTTCTACCAATGACAAGAATATTTTTACTTTGGTACAACTAAGACCTATAGGCTTTTGTGAGGTCATGATGGGAAAAAAAAAAAAAGCCAAACATAAAACCTTTCTTTCCAGGTAAATAATGAATGAACTAAAGGAGAGTGGCCTTTAAAAAATAAACTCAATCATTTTTCCCCAAACTGTAGAAACTAATACAAGAAATGTTAACAATTCTGTTACAATGAATTTATAAATAGTCCTAATTATATAATTAGCCTCAAGTAAAAGCTTAAAATACTTCTGGCTTGTGTGAATTTACTCCCAAGTAATAGGAAGCCAGGATAAAAATCACTAGCTTTTCTTTTTTTTTTTTTTTAAGATTTTATTTATTTATTTGACAGAGAGAGAGACAGCCAGCGAGAGAGGGAACACAAGCAGGGGGAGTGGGAGAGGAAGAAGCAGGCTCATAGCAGAAGAGCCTGATGTGGGGCTCGATCCCAGAACGCCGGGATCACGCCCTGAGCTGAACGCAGATGCTTAACCGCTGTGCCATCCAGGCGCCCCAAAAAATCACTAGCTTTTTCTTAATCACAGGCTCCAAAAATGAATGAATGAATGAACGAACGAATCAGGACTTAAGACCTGAATGAATGAATGAATCAGGACTTAATAAGAACTGATTCAGAGGTCACTATAAACCAGTGCTTCTCAAAATATTTGTGGGAAGGGACTGGTTTTGAAATACTTCCTATGTGCTGCAGACCAGTATTCTCATAAAATACAATTAAAATGCTACAGCAATGTCTAAAGGTTGATGCGCGCTTTTTGTATGTGTCATGGGCCAGGAACGAACTGGCGTGGTAAGGCCTACTCAAATAGGCAGCCTTGGGGGAGGAGCTTAGCAATGGGTTTTTATAGAATGCAAACGACAGACACTGATGCTTTGTGCAAATGGGCAGCAGCAATCTGCTGTTTCCCCGCAGCCGCAAACACTGAACCCGCTACCAAATGCAGGGGAAGGCGGGATACGTGCCTACCTTCTGCTCTTGCACCTCAAACACGGCTTCGTGGACACTGCAAGCAAAAAGTGAGGTAGGCAGATCACTGAAATCCATCATCTCTTCCAAATCATCTTCATTTTCACCAAAAACCATCTCTTCTTCCTCTTCTTGGTCACTGCTACAGAGATCTGACTGGCTATCATTCCAAGATTTCATAGTGTCACTCAGCATTATCCCCTAAAAGCAGGTCTTGTCCGTTTTTAAAGTCCTAAGGTGTCTACCAGGCATCTGGTGTTAAAAAAAAAGAAAATAGCATAAAGATAAGACTTTGAAGAACAAATAGTGTTTCAGTCAATTCTCAAGACAGCAATTCATCAACGGAAGCAATTTTATTCAGGAAAGATAAACCAGAGTTTAAATCCGCTCATTACAGTCCTCATAAATAAATTCTATATATTCTAATTTGATTTGCTTAGCATATTTTATGTAATATATTTCCCTGGCAATGACATAAGACCAAAAAAAGGCAAAAAGTTTTCTAGTGAAATTGGGGGAAAAAAGGAGGGGGCAATACAAAATGAGCTAGTATGAATCCATAACTAGTTTACAAGCAGTAGGAAGGAAAATGGGAACTGGAACTGCCTTCACATATTTGTTTTGGGTTTTCGGTCTACAACACTGAAACTGGCAGCGGAATAAAACCCACACGATTCATTTACCATCTGCACCGTGAAATCTGTCTGCAATGACATGACTTCACCTTTCTTAACCAATCTGTTCTTTCTGAATATACTCCCAAAGAATTAAGTTCCACAGAACCAGAAGTTTATCTATATCAAGTAGGTCTTTGTTAATATTTTTTAATTTTTATACCCCATAATTTTTTTATTGAAGTAATTTTTATATGTACATTTTATTTTATTTTATTTTTTTAATGATTTTTTATTATATTATGTTAGTCACCATACAGTACATCACCGGCTTCCAATGTAAAGTTCGATGATTCATTAGTTGCATATAACACCCAGTGCACCATGCAATACGTGCCCTCCTTACTACCCATCACCGGTCTATCCCATTCCCCCACCCCCCCCCCCCTGAGGCCCCCCGCTTGTTTCTCATAGTCCATAGTCTCTCATGTTTCATTCCCCCTTCTGATTACCCCCCCTTTCTTTATCCCTTTCTTCCCCTACCGATCTTCCTAGTTCTTATGTTCCATAGATGAGAGAAATCATATGCTAATTGTCTTTCTCTGGTTGACTTATTTCACTTAGCATTATCTCCTCCAGTGCCGTCCATGTTGCAGCAAATGTTGAGAATTCGTTCCTTCTGATAGCTGAGTAATATTCCATTGTTTATATGGACCACAGCTTCTTAATCCTATGATCCAGCCATTGCACTGCTGGGTGTTTACCCCAAAGATACAGACGTAGTGAAGAGAAGGGCCATATGCACCCCAATGTTCATAGCAGCAATGTCCACAATAGCTAAATCGTGAAAGGAGCCGAGGTCTTTGTTAATGTTAGAAATATTTAGGGTGCCTGGGTGGCTCAGTTGGATACGGGTCTGACTCTTGATTTTGGCTCAGGTCATGATCTCAGGGTGGTGAGATCGAGCCCCGAATCGGGCTCTAGTGCTGGGCGTGGAGCCTGCTTAAGATTCTCTCTATTCCTCTCCCTCTGCCCTTCCCCACCCAAACAAATTAATTAAACAAACAAAAAAAGAAATATTTTCAAAAGGCAAAATTTGACATAGACAACAATGAAAGAGATGTCCTTTTTCTGAGCATTTAAAAATTAATAATTTTAACCCCAAGGCATGGAGTGGATAGTGTCCCTCTGTTAAATAACGGGACAGGGTCTGTCTTATATGGACTTTATGGGCACGTCTGTCTCCTCTGATGAACTCCAAGCACAGTGCCTTGAGCATAACATATTTCAAGATGCTGAAATGGAATTTAAGAAATACCAATCAGGCACAGAAAAATTAAGTGATCATGATTATTATTACCTTAATACTACCTCATTTGTGATTTTCCATGTTATTTCAAAGAACACAATGCTGTAAATATATTGCTTATACAGTGTACATGGCAGGTGTTAATGATAGGCTAAAAACAGCAGAGGGTTTTTTTTCTTTTCATTATTCTACTACACCCATCAGAAAGACTAATCCCCAAAAGTGAAATCCTTACTCATTTTAATAAACATTTTCTGAATGCCCGTTGCATGTCAGGTATTATCAGGGATATTAGATGAGTAAGAAATAGTTCAATCCTCAAGGAGCTCCCACCAAAGCAAGAATTTCTTCTCCTACATAACGCTAACCACTCCTAAAGGATCTTCTTCCATGAATTAGCTCCTATACTTTCAATTTCTCCTTCTCCTTCTGTTCCTCCTAAGCAGACACACCTATTCAAGATTCTCCACCCCCACCCGCCCATTCTTAAAAAAAAAAAACACCTTTCCTTGCGGATTCTACCTTCCCCTCCATCTACTTCTCCACCTGCCTCTCCTTCACCTTTCCTACCAAGTCCCTAGAAAAAGCAACCTGTTCTGCTGTGTTCTATTCCTCAGCTGCACTCGCCAGAAAATTCAGTGCCACTGGACCTCTGCCACTACCGTTGGGCTGACAGTGCCCGCACAGGCCTGCGTCTGCAGCACCAGACACTGCCGCCCACCCAGTCACCCTGCAACCTCGCCCTGCCTCTGCCTTCCGGATCTCCGTCCTTCCTGGCTCTCCCTCCTCCCCACCGTCTTTGTCGCCGGCTCCTCTTTCTCCACCTACCCTCTACAACTTTGTCTCTTTGAGGTTTCATCCCCTTCCTTCCTCCTCATCTTATTCTTCTTGGCTGGTTTTACCCACTCGAGCATTTAACCACTTAACCACCAGGGCTTCTCAGCTGTGTTTCCTGCTTACCCTACGGTTCACACACACCACACGGGGTGATTGATACTGCCTCTCATTTTCCACGATGAACTGTAAGCTGGGAAGGATGTCACCAGAGCAAGAGCAGAATTTTGGGCAATGAAGGGGAGGGGAGAGCTTGGAAAAAGTACATGACCCCAAGAGATCTGATCTGCCTGTAACTCTTTCCTGCCTACACACAC
Source organism: Ailuropoda melanoleuca (assembly GCF_002007445.2). NCBI lineage: Eukaryota > Metazoa > Chordata > Mammalia > Carnivora > Ursidae > Ailuropoda > Ailuropoda melanoleuca. The sequence continues at coordinate 4,525,727 of NC_048219.1, read as the reverse complement.
CAAAATCCACCCATCTGTACGATTCCTATATCCAGACTCAACCTCTCTCTCCTGAGTTCCAGACTTGTATTTTCAGCTTTCTATTACACATATTTACCTGGGTAGCCCACGGGTACTACCATAATTTTAAACTTTATACCTCTAATTAGATTATTGTGCTGGAAGTCTCCAATCTGGAAAGGGGCCTGGTGGAGGGGCAAGGGGGACGGAATCTCACTGGAGCTTTCACTGTAATCTTTTCTTCAAGACTAAGTTGTCGCTAAGAGCTCACAGCTCTCAGAGCACTTGGTTCATTTCTCTGTTACATACTTATCCATGACTGCTTGTTTACAAATCACTCCCAGCTACCAGACCAGGAGTGCCTTTGAAACCCCAGGCCCTGGCACAGTTTCCGGCTCACAGTATATGCTTAATAAGGACTGCTGAATGAAAGCAGATCGCACTGTGTTTACCCCACTGATATGGCAGCACAGACAAAGGAAAATTTAATTCCACGTGAGATTAGAGACAGTTTCCCATGGGTGTGATGGAGAGACTTAAAGATGAACAGAATTTCAGCAGCAAAATGATGGGGTGCATTCCAGGCAAAGCCAACAGTTCATGGACAAAGGCCCGACAGATCAGTGTGCACAAAGACCTGGTGTGGCCAGAGGGTCCCGTATTTGGTGGGGTGGCATGGGACAAAGTCAGAAAGGGGGGCATGGGCCAAGCTCCTTGAAAGTATTGTTACAGAGTCCTGATACAAAACCCAGTCAATGTCAGCATGCTGATGAGGGCTTTTAGGCAGGGAAATGATCTAACCAACCCAATTTAACATTCAATATCACTAAAAGTAGACTGTCTTTGTATCTTATTTCTTAGAGGCACTAATGTTTTTAATCTCGCCCCACGCCCAATCCATTAAAGAGGTGAGGAAAATACTGTGCCTGGTATTTTGGAGGCTGGAAAGTTGGGGAGCTCTGAATGGCTAGATTTGGAAATATGACAAAAATCAAGCTATTTTTTGATAAGATTTTTTATTTCAAGATCCTTCCTCCAATGCCTAAAAAGGAAGAAAAAAAAAAATCAGAGCACAGGAAACAATCCCTCACTTGACTTGAAAAAAAAAAAATTCTTAGAATGTTACACCTTCATTTCCTGTTTTCTACCTTCACTTTGGGGTAACTTTCTTTTGACAAAATTTCAAACAGAAAAGTAAGAATAATACAAGGAATTTCTGTACACTCGTAACCCAGAGTAACCAATTAATTACATTTTTGCCCATTTTAAAAATCATTCTATTTCTATACATATACTTTTTTCCCTGAACCCTGACAGGAAGACAAATGCACTGTCTTTATTCCCAAGTACTTCACTGTGTAAGAACAAGATCATTTTCTTACACAATCCAGAGCAGAATTATCAAAACCAGGAAACCTAACACTGACATAATACTGTTACCTAAATCAGCATCTATATTCAAATTTTCTCAGTTATCCCAGTAATGTCCTTAGTTATTTTCTCTTCAAATTTTTTAGATTACTGTTAAATAATTTGCCTTTTGTCACAAGATATTTCAATAATCTTTAATAGTATTGCTACATTTTCTTCACTTATACATTACTGTATATTTGATACACTTTAAAAGATTGGATTTTGGGATGCCTGGGTGGCTAAGTTGGTTAAGCACTAGACTCTGGATTGTCTGGGGGCATGATCTCAGGGTCATGAGACTGAGCCCTGCATCAGCTCTGTGTTAGGGGTGGAGCCTGCTTAAGATTCTCTCTCTCTTTGCCTCTCCCCCTGCTCTTTCTCTCCCACTCTAAAAATAATAATAATAATAATAATTTAAAAAATAAAAGGATGGATTGATAAAATATCACAGTAACCGCAAACAAGTCTGAACAAAGTATATCCCAGGAAGATTTGGGCTCCATAATCAATTTTCTAGACTGAAACTCTGGCTCCCCCAGAACTCTATATTGGGCAAATTACTTTGCTTCCCTTACCATTTCCTCAACTATAAAATAGAATTGTAAAATAATTACCCTTACTCAATAAGGATGTCAGATTAAATGCTAAGTGCTCAGAACAATGCTTTGCCTATAGTTAGCGCTCAACAATTATTTTTACATAAGCACAATCTACGTCAAGGCATTGTTGGGTTGAATGGATGCCAATAATATCAGAGCCACCAGTGGAACAGATATTAAAACAATATAATGAGGGCGCCTGGGTGGCTCAGTCATTAAGCATCTGCCTTCAGCTCAGGTCCTGAGCACCACATCAGGCTCCATGCTCAGCAAGAAGCCTGCTTCTCCCTCTCTCTGCCCGTCTGTGTTCCCTCTCTCGCTGTCTCTCTTCTCTGTCAAATAAATAAATAAAATATTAAAAAAAAAAACCAGTATGAGAAAAATACATCATCAATAATCTAATTCCAAGCAACAAAAAGGCTACAAAAAATAAAATGAACACTTTGTATCATTTCAAGAAGACTGTTCAGCGGCAGATAGGACAATGAAACCAGCTCAGAGCAACCACTGGCAGTAGGAATATGCCTCCAGGAAGAACACAGTTAAAGATTTAAAAACAGACAGCTAGCTGAAAAAAAGGCCATAGTGCCTTTTTTTATGGGCTTCATGGAATTTTATGTTGTAATTCAGTGTTAGAGATATTATCTTTCAGATGATGGTTCTCTTGCTGAAGGCAAGCCAGGACATTTTTTTTGGATATAGCTTAAGCCAACATCATCAACCATTTCATGATTTTCTGACATCATAAATGCAGTTAGATTTGAACAGAAAGAGAGAGGTGATCAAAATCAACCCATGGAAATGACAATCTTAGCACATCTGTAAAGAAATCATCTTCTAAGGTGACCCTGCTGGTACTTAACAAATAGCCTGGTTTTATTAAGACAAAGAAAAAGTTACAAAAGTACATTGTTTCTACGCTGTTGGTCCTGGAGTTACTGCTAACTCTGTCCCACTCCAACTATTACAAGACCAAGCTGTCCCGAAGTTTACTAACCCAGGGAAATCCTGACTGGTTTAACACAAAGGGCTGAACCAATATCCTCTAGCTTCTGTAAGCAAAGGTCTGTACTAATCAGGCTTTAGCATCATCTCAGGGCACCTGTAGCTGTGGCTGGCTTCTGGCAAATAGTTTCTTCATGGAAATATCAAATGAGTGGAAAACTCTAAGTAGCATGACCATCTGCTCTACTCCAAGCCTTGTGACAAAAGTAATCCATCAAGGCAAAATGTTAGGCGTGTACATTTGACTTTGACATTTGACTTTGCATTTTAAGTTTTGATCAGGAAGAGGTAAATTCCTCCTCCAGGATATTTTTTTTTAAATTTTTCAAAATAGTATGCTTCTCAACTTGGTGAACTTCTAAAATGCCTTAGCGAGATGCACTTTATTATTTTTTGAGGCATCCAAAACGCCCCTGAACAATACTGGAAACGCACAAGTGCTCCCTTTTCCGCTCTACGTGTGCCCTGCTGACTCAACGGGCAGTAAGTCATGTGGCTTTTTATTTGTTCTCTCATATAAAAAAAGGACAACACTCACGGATGTTGTTGAACTACTAAATTCCTTTTAAAAACTTCTAAATTAGAATTTAGACTAAATTTTTTTCAAAGAAACCCTCAGAATGGTCAATATGGGAGCTCTCAATGGCTATCATGTAGGTCTCCAACTTCTATTCCCTCTTCATTTATCACTTACAGACTTTTACTGCTTTACTTTAGTAGCTGTGGCCAAAAAAAAAATTGGTGCAAAACTACAGTAAAGCAGGTGAAAATTAGATTTTTGTGTTTTTTATGTGTCAATGACCTATGCCCCCTTTTCACAGATAATTTAGAATTGGTCCTATTATAATCACTAAGCTTCAGTTCTCCACCAGGAATAGTGGTATTTCTTAGTGTGAGAGAGAGAACAGAAACAACAAAAATCAATTGTGGGAACGTATGAAAATAATAGGTTTTAAAGACCTATTGAGGTAGAGATATAAAAGACTGATGCTATTTGTTTTGCTGTATATAATCCATTTTCCCTCACTATAACCTCTACATTCTAAGGGGAGAGTGGATTTCCACTGTCTGATCCCCACCTTTAGGGGATTTTTGGGGGGTCTAAATAATAAATGGTATTGAACTTTAGAGCTTTCTTATTTCACGGGCTTCAGCCCAATGGATTTCCAAATCACACTATTTATCATGATGTTTTGCTTAAGTCTTTCAACCAACAAATCCTCTGGCACCATACAAAATGTGTTCTCATTTGTAACCCCTGACATCCACATGTTTAAAAGCTTTACAAATGTTAGAATTCAATAATGGGGAAAAAAATCTCGTTTTCCCTAAAAGCACTGAACTCTCTTCCCACCCTAGTTAAGAAAAGGCTTGTGGAGGCAGTTAAATGTAACCGCTGTAAACGCTGATGGCAGGGCTAAAGAAGGGGCATAGTCCTCAAGCTTTTCTTCCTCCACCAAAAATCCTCAATACCAACAAAAAGTCCCTGCCAAAAAGTACAAATTTGTGTGAGGCATAAAAATCTATACCCTGAGTCTCCATGTTGTATTTTTTATAATTAAATAAATTGAACCAGAGCTAATGAAATAGTCTTAAATTATTTTGAATCCTATGCAATCACAGCTACAAATAAAGTCAGTCACTTCTCTCACCAAATAGTACATAAGAGACTTCCATGAAATGCAGAGAAGTCTATGAAAAGTGCAAATAAACGTGGTGTGCTAGGTGATTTTCAATACAGGGGAGAGAATATTTCTGGCTTTGAGCACTACACAAAAATATCACTTTCAAGAATCCTGGTTTGTCACCGAAACACGGGTCTGACCTGCTCCCAACACTAGACTCCTAATCCCTGAAGGAGATGATGAGATTTTGCACGGAAGCTGGAGTGAAGCAACCTGAAAACAGACCACTATCATCACTCTACCTGTCCAGACAGCAGATGGAAGCAGACAGACAAGTTTCACGAAGTTAGCGAGTAAGTAAAGCAATGGCTAGTCGTACATCATCAAGGGGGTGGAGAGGGGCTTCGAACTCCTGGCCGTCCCTGGTTTACCGACTGCACCTTTCCTGCCTTCAGGGGCAGACTGGGCCTATCAGCTATTCAAAGAGTCAAACTGTTGCGAGAAAGCTGCTGTTGGACAGGAGAGAAACAATCTTCTTGGTTTTGTTTTCCAAGGCACCACCCCAGAGCTGCCGGAGAAGACGCCGGGCGCGAGACGGGCAGGACCCTGGACGCGCAGCATCTCTAGGGTCTCGGGCACTGGAACGCCCACCTCTCTCGGGTTTCTGCGGAATGTTTCTATCTTTAACTTTCCGCACGCCGCGCCCCCGACTCTCCCCAGTGCTGGATGCACACCCTGCCGGGAGAAGCCGCGCGCCGGCCCCGCCCTACGAAGGGGACTCACCTGCGCGCTTGGCCGCTGCAGGAAGGAGGGAAGGCGGGCAGGAGCGAGGCCGGGGCGGCCCGACGGACTACGCGGGAGCCCGGGCGCCGCAAGGAGCGGGGCCTGGGGAGACGCGGCGGGCG